>NW_017670434.1:56944-214444 GCF_001879085.1 Nicotiana attenuata
GTCTAGAGTACTTTGAGGAAGTATGAATATTTCATGGCACTTGAGAGTCGACTTTTGAGGTTAGGATTGTTCACTGCTAGGCGTAATGTATGTAAATTGTTCTAGGTGTAATGCGTTAAGGGAAATGGTTGAGTGAAGGAACCTCTAGAAAGTATAATGTGATTGCTCGAGGACTAGCAATGAATTAAGTGTGGGGTGTTGATAATAGGCTGAATCTAGGTAATTTAGCGAATGTTTATGCTCCCGCTTGATTATGTTCCAATGTCATAATGTGGTTAATTGATTAATAATGGGCTCTAATTGTGATTTGTACATATTGCAGGACGAGGAGCCTATGTGATGCCTTAGAGAGATGATTAGAACTATTTTAGAGCAAGAACGACCCATCGGAGCTGAGTACGCACGAAGACGAGGAAAAAAAATCAAGAAACGGAAGACCTGGGCTAGCGCGCCCAGGTGCGCGCCCGCGCTAATATTAGCGCGCCCAAGACAGAATGTTGGCCAACTAGCGCGGTCAGATGCGCGCCCAGGGGCACGACCGCGCTAGTCCAAATTTCGGGAAGGTTTATTCAGGGGTAAAATTGGAAATCTGGAGGAAACCCCACTTAACCTATATAAAATCAAGCTCGCCCAAGGAGTAATTATCAAGTTTTTCATAGTCTAGTGCAAGGTATAGAGAGGCAAGAGTCAAGGAGGAGATTGGACCATCAAGTTCTTCTTTTCTTCCCTTTGTTTTTGCTATTTGTGACGAAATTGAACCGTATTGTGATGAACACTAGTATGAGTGGCTAAAACCATTGTTCTAGGGTCGTGGGTGAAACATGAAAGTTGTTGTTTGAAGTTTAATTCGACGAAGTTGTTTATCATATTGGGTTGTTTATTTAATTCTGATTTT
Source organism: Nicotiana attenuata (assembly GCF_001879085.1). NCBI lineage: Eukaryota > Viridiplantae > Streptophyta > Magnoliopsida > Solanales > Solanaceae > Nicotiana > Nicotiana attenuata. Next base: position 57,840 of record NW_017670434.1, read on the forward strand.
AATTATTTTGCTGAGTAGCTAACAATGAAATACTATCTACGAATCTTTGGTTGAACTCGAATGTGGGAACTTTAGATTGCATAGAATTAAATAGAGCAAGTTCTCTGAACCTGGGCATCGGGGAACAGATTCGCAATTGGGATAGACATATACCCATTGCCTTGCTTGGTTGAAATACAGGAATTGTAAATGCATTCTTGTTAATCTTAATTCCATAGACATATAGGCATTGAGTTAGCTTGAATAGGCGAGTAAGAAATCGACAGATTCTTATGAGTAATATCAACCCTGTCAATCAACAATCCAGATAATCAATTAGTCGTTTTTAAGCCAAGAACACAACACGATCGTCAATTAGCCCGTGACCCCCTGGAATATCCTCTCCTACTGTTTGTTTCTTGAAATTGCGGTTGTTTGGTTAATTGTTCTAGTTACATTATTGCTTGATAATTTAGGTAGTAAATTAGTGATACCCCTATTTTGTGGAAAAACCTCTTGAGTAGATAAGTTAATTGAGTTTGAATCAAACAACAGTTAATCACAAGTCTTCGTGGGAACGATACTCTACTCACTACATTATTACTTGAGGATCACGTGCACTTGCGTGAGTGTTTTTGGTCGCAACAATTCGCTTGTATCTAGCCCACAAGTTACTTAACTATATTCAATAAATGCTAAATGAATCAATTCTAATGCATGAAAATAGATTTTCTGGAGTTTTTTCCCAAAAAATCAAAAATTGACTCCGGGCCGAATGGTACATCGTGCGACACGACATCACCCTTCGTGCATTAACACTCTCTCACAAATATCATGCACGACATCACCCTTCGTGTTTTAACACTCTTCCTCTCCCCAAACAACAATCACAAACAATAAGGGCAAGGAAATAAATAAATCACAATAAAATCCCGGCAAGGGAACAATAGTACATCAATCATATCCCGGCAAGGGAAACAATATCAAAGCAACAAACATCCCGTCAAGGGAGACTATATCATAATCCTCTCTCTTTCATATTTACTTCACAACTCAATTCACAACTTGAGCCAATGCTCTTAATGTTCAATCGCCAACAATAATTCCACAACTCATTTCACAACTTGAGCTAATGCTCTTCAATGCTCAATTACCAAAAATTTCTTCCACAAGCCTTGTTCAACAATAGAAATACCACATAAGGCCATGAAACAATACACAACGAAGTCATATTAATCATAGCATAAGACTCACGGCATGCTTGACACCAACGTATAGATACTCGTCACCATGCCTATACGTCGTACTCAACAATTAACACGAGCAAATATGACACAACTCCTAATCCCTCAAGCAAAGGTTAAACCAAACACTTACCTCGATGCCACAAACACAATTCAAGCCTCAACTACTGCTTTACCTCTTGATTCCACCACCAATTCGCTTGTATCTAGCCACAAGTTACTTAACTATATCAATAAATGCTAAATGAATCAATTCTAATGCATGAAAATAGGTTTTCTGAAGTTTTTCCCCAAAAGTCAAAAATTGACCCCGGCCCGCTTGGTCCAAACCCGAAATTCGGACCAAAACCTGATTACTCATTTACCCCGAGCCGGATATATAATTGGTTTTGGAATCCGACCTCAATTTGAGGTCTAAATCCCCAAATTTCAATATTCTCAGGTTTTACCCAAAAATTCCCAATTCCACCATGAAAACCCTAGATTCTAGGATGAAATCTTGTAAAAAGAAGTTAAGAAGCGAAAGAAATGAGTTTAAAATCACTTACTTGTGTTTTGGGGAAGAAACATTGTTTGAAAAATCACCCCTTATGTTTATGGTTTCTGAAAATGGAAAAAATAACTGAAAAGTCCCGTTTATTATACTCCTCTCAGACCCTCACCGCGAACCGCATAAAAAGGATTGCTGCCGCGGAGCTCCACCGCGGTGACGCGAAAATATCGAGCGCGGCCGCGAAAAGTCTTGGCCTTGCTCACCGCGGACCGCATGAATCCACCGCGGTCGCGGAAGCCCACCGCGGTCGCGAGAAAGCACTGCGGACCGCGAAGCCAGGTTCAGAGACCTGCAACTTCTCTGAACCTGCAACAGCTATTTTTTCTAAGTCTAAAATCCACTCCGTGGCCTATCCAAAAACTCACCCGAGCCCTCGGGGCTCCAAACCAAGCATACACGCAAGTCCAAAAACATCATACGGACTTGCTCGGTGCGATTAAATCATCAAAATAACATCAACCACTATGAATTAAGCCTCAAATTCATGAAATCACTCAAGAACATCAAAATTTTCAGTTTCCTAAATAAGGTCCGATTTATACTAAACGGACTCCGATTCTCACCAAACTTCACAGATTCTACTAAATTATTATTTCAAACTTGTGCCGGGCTCCGGAACCAAAATACGGGCCCGATAAATCAATTTCATAATCTTTCATTTTGTCAAATACTCTTATATTTTCCAGAAAACAATTTTCTTCAAAAATTCATTTCTGGTGCTTGGGACCTCGGATTTCACTTCGCGGGTGTCGATGCCCCCTTTTTCTCGCCGAAATCGGGTATATGACTTTGGGGAGGACAACTCGTTCCCTTTTTGGGAATTGGGTTTAAGAGAAGTGAAGAGTCTCCACTTAATGATTAAAGTGCATTAGGACACTAAGAAGGGTTTTGTTTGGATAACAAGAGATTGGGTAAGGGCTTGAAATTATTCCAAGGGGAAGGTATTAGGCACCCCTCAGAATCCACTAGTGTGGTTCCCAGCCAAGCTATTGTTGTGACTTTAGGTACAAATAACATATAGACAAATAAGGCTTCAAATAAGAGGGATTTTCACATAAAGGTTGCAAATAGATGGATGTGAAAAGAAACGAAAGAAAACTGAATTTTGAGAAAAAATAGTTTGAGAAATTTTGAAAATAAACAATGAAATAAAACAAGTAAAAGAGAGGGGGTCCTAGGTTTATAAATAATATGGATCACCCCACACAACCACCCGGTAATCACTTATACACGTGGTGTTATCGCCGTGGTCATCATATCCATATCTACCCTTTCCCATCCGTTAAGGTACTAAAGCGCGGAATATCTCGTTTACTTATTGCAATGCTATTACCCGCCCCAAATCTATCAATCCCGGAGGTATTTGATTACTAATCCTAAAGGAGGGGACATTGGCTTATTTGTGGTTTCAAAAAGGTTAAAATACTAAGGCGACAATCAAAACACATTAGCATGTTTGGGGGAGAGCATATAAACAAAATATAAGGCTCAACAAACCTCCTTAAACAAGAGAAAACACATAGTTTAGCATGGTCTACACGTACTGTTTAAGGTCTAAATATAACTTAAAAGGAATTGGTGGCAGACTGATTTATTACATAGTTTAGATAAGAAGCACGAATCAGGCCTGCCTGCTGGTTGTAGTTAATAAAATCTTTCAGTTTATAAGTTTATCCTGAGGCTTGCCTAAGTGATAGACGAAAAACCTATAAGCATGATATCTATGATTTCAGAAACAAAAGAAGAAAAACTGATTGCAGATTGATTTAGGTAAAAAGAAAGTTGCCAGTAAAAAAAACGAGCACAGGTTCTGCCATTGTAATGCCAGTTTTAAACTTATAAACAAATGAGGCGATTTAGATTTGAATTAGAACCCCTATAGGCATGCTTTCTATGTGTTTTCCAACTTAAAACTTTGTATAGACATAGAAGAATGCAGAAATTCTACAGCATGATATCTAAGCGTTGCGTATCTGATTACATTTTGGTTATTATGGCCTATAGATAAGTTTGCCTAGTGAAAAGCGGGTATGCAAGAATCAGAAAAGACCTATAGGCATATTCTCTACGTGCGTATGCAGAAAACTATAGACATAATATCTACATGAAAGTGCAGAATCCCTATAGTCATGGTATCTAAATGAAAGTGCAGAAATCTTATAGGCATGGTAACATATGAAAGTGCAGGAGTCTTACAGGCATGGTAACTACATGAAAATGCATGTCTTATAGGCATGGTAACTATATGAAAGTGCAGGAGTCTTATAGGCATGTAACTATATGAAAGTGCAGAAATCTTATAGGCATGGTGAATTATATGAAAGTGCAGAAGTCTTATAAGCATGGTAACTACATGAGAAATACTGAAATTAGAGATTCCTATAGGCAAGTTATCTACCATTTTCATGCAAGTCACCCCTCCCTTTCACTAAACATCCTCGAAAGTTTATTACAGCCTAAAGAGAATAAAGAAGATACATCAGAAATTGAAAATTACAACCAAGGAGAGCCTGATTCAGGACTTCCTGTTAGAAAGATGGAAAAGTTTTAACTTAAGGAAAATCAGCAACACAATCAATTAGACCTATCAAAAAGGAATTTTGAGTCAATCACTAGTTTGAAAACCTTTTTTAAAAAGGATTCATCACATATAAATCATACAGACACGTTAAACATGAAAGAAACTTGTCGAGCCATTGTAAAATCAGTAGAAACTCCAGTGTAGGAGAGTTTTAGCAAAAAGTTCAGAATTGTACAAAAGATGTCCAAACTCAGCTCAGAGACTCAAAGCTAGTCTGAAGGAGCTAAGGGTTCTAAAACAAAACCCTAGTTCACATAATCAAACCTCGGCGGAATCCCCAAATTCTAGGGTTTCTACTAGAATCAAATACAGGGATGAGGAGGAAGTAGTCGAAACCCAAGCTCAGGGTTTCTTTCAGAAAACTCATAAGAAAACATGTAAACACAGTGGAAAGAGTAGAAAAAACATGCTTAAGAAAGTTTTTTCTCAGAAGAGACCTAAACAAGGATCAGTAGAAGGAAAATATCAAAGAACACAGTAGAAAGGTGTAGTATAGCAGGACATAGTAGAAGAAATACCAGAACAAAGTAGAAAGCACTTGAGAACATAATATGGAAAACATGGTAGAAGAAACACAAGCGTGGAGCATATAGAACACAGTAAAGAACATTCAAGATCGGAGTGTAAAACTCAGTAAAAGAACATACAAGAACATGGTAAAAGAAAAATCACAAGATCACAGTAGAAAGTATGCGAGAACATGATATAGGAAACACAGTAAGAGAACAATACGAATAACAAAGAAAAAAATCATAAAACACTTAAACACTTCCAGAAAACCCTAATTGGAAAAGAAGGGTTTTGAAAGTAATTTTCAAAAGAAAAATTAGGGAAATCGTTTGAAAACTCAAGGAGAGCATAGACATACAACAGATCTAAAAAGAATTGGAGAAAACCTCGAAAGGTTAGGGTTTCAGAAGAACCCTAGAATGAGAAGGCTTTGAAACGTCACCGATCTGAGTCGGAGAAGTTAGAATCAGGCTCAGAAGACCAGGATATGCCGGAGAAAGGCCGGAGATGGCCGTGAAACCTCGAGTCGGCGAAGGTCTGAGTGAAGACCTTCGAGGTATGGCCTCGAATCTTCAAGTACCGAGCACATAGGAGCGAATAGGAGGTGAAATATAAGACTCCCACGGGCCGGAGAAGCCATGGTTTCCGGTGGGTTTCAAGGTTGAAGACGGTGGGAGACGATTAGGGTTCCAGGAATGTTTGAGAGAGTTTGAGAGACGAAGGGGTTCAAAGGCGGCTGATTAGGTGAAAGTGATTAGGGTTAGGGTGTTTGGAAATTAAAAAGGAAAGTGGTAATTATGGCCGTTGATCAAAATGATCAACGACCTGGATCAAAAGGGGAGCCAGGCGGGTTGTATTAACGGGTTAGAGGTCGGGTAATTTAGGAATTGGGCTGGTCCGGTTTGAGATTGAAATTGGGTTAATTTGGGCTAAAATGAAATGAAATTGGGGCTAACTTTTAAATAGCCACTTTTCCCTTTTTATTTTATAAAACAGTAAAACGATTTCGGAAAATAAATAAAGGTGCTAAATTAATTAATAGTATATAATATTAGATTAAAAATATTGGAATCAAATTTGTAATTACAAACGCAATAAATTCTTAAAATATGCTAAAATTTGCAATTTAGTGCAATTTAGCTTTAAAAATACCAAATCAATTTATAAAAAATGTGCAAAAATTACCTTAGCTATATATTGGATAAATATGAGAATATAATAGCTTGATTCACCAAAAGGATAATTTGGGAACAATTATTGGTTTTTGTACTACTAAAATAGGCAATAAATTGGTTCAAAAATCTTTTAAAAAATTGGAAAAAGTAATAAAACACTTGGACATGCTTATATATGCATATATATACTATTTTGAAAGTATTTTGCATATGAAAATATACGGGAAAAATGGGTATCAACACCGGGCATATGCCCATGTCCCATATTTTCCTACGGACCCTCGGTACCGTCGAATCACGAGTCCGGGTCAGTGTTTACCCAAAATATTGACCGAAGTCAACTCAAATTCTTTTTAAAGCGAAACTCATCATTTTTCACAGATTTTCACATAATGGCTTCCCGGATACGCGCCCGACTACACACGCCGATCGAGGTGAGATAAAAAGGAGGTTTTAAGGCCCCGGAACACAGCATTTATTTCAAAACAAGTGATGATAAAAAGGTCATCACATTCTCCAGCTTTAAAACAACCGTTCGTCCTCGAACGGACATAAGAAGGAAGTACCTGAGTCGGAGAAAAGATGGGATATCGGCCGCATATCGTACTCGAACTCCCAGGTCGATGCCTCAGCAGGCTAACCTCTCCACTGAACACGAACAGAAGGGAACTCTTCGATCGCAACTTACGAACCCTCCGGTCTAGAATAGCTACTGGCTCCTCTCATAGGACAAGTCGTTGTCCAACGGGACAGTGCTGAAATCTAACACGTGGGATTGGATCGCCATGATACTTCCGAAGCATGGACACATGAAACACTGGATACGCTGATAAACTCGGCGGCAACGCAAGTCTGTAACCACCTCTCCACTCGATCAAGAAGAATCTCAAACAGGCCAATGATCTAGGCTAAGCTTGCCCCTTTTACCAAATTCTCATCACGCCCTTCATAGGCGACACCCGAAGCAACACCCGCTCGCCGACCATGAACGCCATATCACGAACCTTACGATCGTCATAACTCTTTTGGCCTGGACTGAGCGTACGAAGCCTATCCTGAATGATCTTGACCTTGTCCAAGTCATCCTGTACTAGATCCGTACCCAACAACCGAGCCTCTCCCGGCTCAAACCATCAAACCGGCGACCGACACACCTACCATATAAAGCCTCATAAGGAGCCATCTGAATGCTCGACTGGTAACTGTTGTTGTAGGCAAATTCCGCTAAAGGCAAAAAATGATCCCACGAGCCTCCAAAGTCAATAACACAAGCTCGGAGCATATCCTCCAAAATCTGAATAGTACGCTCGGACTGACCGTCCGTCTGAGGATGAAATGTTGTGCTCAACTCGACCGTGTGCCCAACGCACGCTGAACTGCCCTCCAGAAATGTGAGGTAAATTGCGTACCTCGGTCAGAAATGATAGACACGGGCACACCATGAAGACGAACAATCTCCTGGATATAGATCTCAGCCAACCTCTCAGAAGAGTAGATTACCGCCACAGGAATGAAATGCGCTTGGTCAGCCTATCAACAATAACCCACACAACGTCGAACTTCCTCTGAGTCCGTGGGAGTCCAACAACAAAGTCCATAGTGATACGCTCCCACTTCCACTCAGGAATCTCATCTTCTGGAACAAACCACTAGGTCTCTGATGCTCGTACTTTACCTGCTGACAATTCAAACACTGATCACAATATGCCAACAATATCCTTCTTCATCCTCCTCCACAGTAATGCTGCCGCAAATCCTGATACATCTTAGCGGCGCCCGTATGAATAGAGTACCGGGAAACTATGGGCCTCCTCTAGAATCAACTCACGAAACCCATCCACATTAGGCACACAAACTCGACCCTGCAGCCTCAAAACTCCATCATCTCCAACTGTAACCTGCTTGGCACCTCGGTGCCGCACTGTGTCCCTGAAACACACAAATAGGATCATCATACTGCCGATCTCGGATGCGATAAATAATGAAAACGAGCGACTGTGCAAGCTAACACCGACTGGGCTCGGAGACATCCAACCTCACAAACTATTGGCCCAAACCTGAACATCCAAAGCATAGAGTCTCTCACCGACCGAAATATACGCAAGATTGCCCATACTGGTTGACTTTCTACTCAAAGCATCGGCCACCACATTGGCCCGGATGATATAAGATGGTGACATCATAGTCTTCAATAGCTCCAACCACATTCTATGCCTCAAGTTTGCTCCTTCTGCTGGAACAAGTACTGTAGACTCTTGTGATCCCGTGAACACCTCACATGACACGCCATACAGATAATGCCTCAAATCTTCAACGCCGTGAACAATGGCTGCTAACTCCAAATCATGGACTGGATAGTTCTTCTCATTAATCTTTAATTGCCACGAAGCATAAGCACATGACCTTGTCATCCTGCATCAACACCGCACTAAGGCCAAAACGAGATCCGTCACAACAAATAGTATATGGCCCTGAACTTATGGGCAAAACCAACACTGGCGCCGTAGTCAAAGCCATCTTGAGCTCTGAAAGCTCGCCTCACACTCGTCCTACCATCTGAACTGGGCACCTTTCTGGGTCAACCTGGTCATCGGGGCTGCAATAGATGAAAACCCCTCCACAACCGACGGTAATAGCCTGCCAAACCGAAGAAACTCCGGATCTCTGTAGCTGATGTGGGTCGAGGCCAGTTTTTGACTGCCTCTATCTTCTTCAATCTACCTGAATACCCTCTGCTGATACAACCTGGCCCAGGAATGCAACTAAATTCAACCAAAATTCGCACTCGAAAACTTAGCATACAACTGACTATCCTCCAAAGTCTGAAGAACCACTCTCAAATGCTGCTCATTGCTCCTCCCGGCTGCGGAAATAAATCAAAGTATCATCAATGAAGACGATCACGAAGGAATCCAAATAAGGCCTGAACACTTGGTTCATCAAATCCATGAAGCTGCAGGGGCATTTGTCAATCACTAATGACATCACCAAGAAACTCATAATGCCCGTACCGAGTGTGGAAAGCTGTCTTAGGGACATCGGATGCCCTAATCTCAACTGGTGGTAGCCAGATCTCAAGTCGATCTTAGAAAATACTTGGGCACCCTGAAGCTGGTCAAACAAAATCATCAATCCTCGGCAATGGGTACTTATTCTTGATTGTTACCTTGTTCAATTGCCGGTAATCTATACACATCCTCATCGATCCGTCCTTCTTTTTAACAAAACACACCGGCGCACCCAAGGCAAAACACTAGGCCTAATAAAGCCCTTATCGAGCAGGTCCTGCAACTGCTCCTTCAATTCTTTCAACTCAGGCAGGGACATACAATACGGCAGAATAGAAATGGGCTGAGTGCCGGAGCCAAATCAATGCAGAATCAAGTGGCATACTTGGCAGGTCTGAGGGAAAACCTCAAGAAACTCACGAACAACAGGCACATAATCCATAGAAGGGACCTCAGCACTTAGAATCACGAACATATGCCAAAATAGGCCAACAATCCCTTATCAACCATGCGCCGAGCTTTCATATATGAGATAGTCCTACGGGTAGAATGACCAGGAGTCCCTCTCCACTCTTAAACGAGGCAAACCCCGACAAGGCTAAGGTTACAATCTTGGCATGACAGTCCAAGATGGCGTGGTAAGGTGATAACCAGTCCATCCCCAATATGACATCAAAATCAACCATATCCAAAAGTAACAAATCTACTCCGAGTCTCAAGACCCCCAATCACAACTATACAGGAACGATGGACACGATCTACCATAATAGAATCACCAAATGGTGTAGACACATATTACAGGAGCACTCAAAGAATCACTAGGCATGACCAGATACGGTGCAAAATAAGATGACATATAAGAGTATGTAGACCCTGGATCAAATAGCACTGAAGCATCCCTACTACAAACCAAACCATACCTTTGATACCTGCATCGGATGCCTCAGCCTCAGGCCTGGCTGGAAGAGCATAACATCGGGCGTGGCGCCCCCACCACCCTGGATTACGATCTCGAGTAGGACGGCTGCTGTCGGTTGGCCTCCACCTCTAGCGGCCTGACCTCCACCTCTAATACCTCTACCTCCACCTCTAGGCACCTCTACCTCCACCCCTAGCTGGCTGAGTGGGCTGTGGAACACTCGGTGCCTGAACATGGCAGGGAACCCTGATGCTGAAGCTGCACGATGCTCGGGGGGAAAAAATCTAGCAATAATGCCCCTGATCGGCACAAAGCTATAACAAGCCCTCGGCTCAAGTGTCTGAGACTGACTGACATGTACGCGCCTGACGACTGATACACCCCGGAACATATAAGCTGTGCGTAGCGACTAATAGGAACTGGTGTGTACTATGTAGGACTGCTGATCAAAATACTGCATATGAGAACCACAGCACACCTGAAAGCACCTGTGAGAAACCTGAAGTGCTGACTGAAAAGGCCTAGGAGGATGGCCTCTTAACGCACCAGAATCCTGCTTCCAGAACGAGGCAACCACTGAATCTGCCAGAATGACGAAGCCTCTGTCAGACATCTGACCACACCCCTGTGATAAAACTCCATCTCAACCCTCCTGGCCACATTGACCGCAATGCTGAAAGGAAATCTCGCTCCCCGTCTCCTTCGCCATCTTGAAGTCGAATAGGCTGAATGAGTCCCTCAATGAACCTCCTTACTCTTCTTCTCCAGTGGGAAGTATAAGAGATATCATGACGGGCCAAATCATAAACCTGGTCTCGTACTGAAGTAACAGTCATAGAACCCTGCTGGAGACGCTCAAACTGCCTTCGATTGTTCTCCCTTTGAGTGATAGGAAGAAACTTCTCCAAGAACCGATAGTGAGAAAAAAACCGATCGGCGCTCCCAAGTCATCGCATGTGTGCCTCCAGCTGTGCCATTACGTCCCAATATCAACCTAACTTCCCTCACAAGCTCCTGATCTGCCGTATCTTCCTAATACGATCACACAGCCGTAGTGCTAACAGCGATCCCCAGCCAAACTAGCCTCCATCGTTCCTGAGATATCACTCTAAACAGCTTCAAAATAATCCCATGGATTGCGAGAAGAGTGCATCGCTTGAATAGTAGGAAGAGTCTGGGTGACAGTCTAGTGCCAATCATCTACAAGGAATAGTGGCAGAGACATTATCGCTGTCTCTCATATTGACTCGAAAAGACCGTCAACACCATCACCAGACTGCAAGTCTCTTTAAGAAATGCCCCTTGATAAAACTGAAGCGTTGGAAAAGAATGCTGTAAATAATGGCGGGAGGTCATATTCTGTGCGTCCTAGAGTTGCTGATAGTGTGAAGTTAGGCGTTAGGAGAATGTGTGGCGTCCTCCCCCAAAGCCTATGTGAGAGGTCCAGAACGGCTGGTTGCGTAGCAAAATGTGAGGTAACCCCTAGTCTTTCGCCGATTGACACATCTCTCATGAAAGTTGACCGGCCTATCAGTCTAGCATTGGAATAACGCAGGAGCATCCTGAGCAGTACTGGAATGATTTGTGAAGGTAGCAAATGAACCCCTCTTGGTACCTGAGCTAGTCCTGCTATAGAACCTTGACTCTGGGCTGGAAACCTCCTCGTCACACTTCAACCTGAGGCTCACACCACTGGTGCTGCCTACTCTGACTGGGCTTCTGCCCCTGCACTCGCCCCTGGCACGGCCTCGGCCCGCTCTGCCCGGCGCCGTCGATTCCCAGAGTGGCAATAATCCACTGGGGGCAAAATTACTGGAATGCTAGTTTGGCTGCAGTCAGTAGATTGTGGAGAAAGCGAGCGGTGTTGCTCAAAGGCTATCTGCACAGACCAGAGGTATAAATTCGAATAGAATTTGTGAGAAACTCAAGACTCTGCACGACACTGAGAGAATAAAGATTATAAGGGACTTGTGAAGAATAATTTTCCTGAAGCTTCGTAAGGTATTGACCGATTTGGGGTAATTTCGTGGATAACAATACATACGTCTCCGTACGGGATCGTCTCAGAGCTCTTACTAGCATATGTGTCCTCCATGAAATTGTGAGACCTAAGGTAACCTAGAGCTAGCTTAAGAGTACAACTGTGTTCGAGCGAACCCGGGATTATTTGTCCACCAACTTCCGAGAGTCGTGGAATTGGCGGCCTGAGACTAGAGATAGGAGCTTAGGCAAGCCAACAATTTCTGTCATTATCTACTTTTTCCTTTTTAAAATCCAATAACATTAAGAACCGAGAAAGCGAGAGTTTATGACCATAATGTTCTCATGGAATTAAATATATGCAAGGCCTAAAGGACTGAACGAATATAATTATAGATGTTTGATGCTGCTGAATACAAATCTCCAGTAATCATAAACTACCCAGAACTGTGTGGTAATGTCACAATTTCGAGCAGGCAACTATCTAAGATATACAAAACAGATAAGGGTTTCGAAGAGGTGATAATACATATCGCCTGGGTCTCTAAAATACATAAAAGGAAACAGAATTGAAGGGATACGAATGGAGGACGCCCAAGCGCCGTACGAGATGTAGCGCTGAGTCGCCTTACACTTTTGTACGAGTAGTCTCCGTCGGGTCGGCCGTGCTTTGATTATTAATGAACTGGAAGCAACAACCTCACTGCGGCCGAAAAGCCTACCTTCGAATTGCCCGAGAATTTCCGAATTTTAGAACATTAGCCTTGAAAGACCTGGGATCAATCACAAGGAAAGAAAGTGAAAACATGAGCGATTGTGAATTTTTGAGAATGATTGCAGCACATACCTGACCCATGTGCTGGTAAGAGCCCTAGCCAACCTCGGCGAAGTAGTGACGAGGCTCAGGATCCAGACTTACCAAATAATTCCTTGTGCAATTAAATTCATATACAGCGCGGAAAAATAAAGGCAGAAATTTATAATTTAAAAAGTAAGAAGGGGGAAGCATGCTGCGGGGGATGTTTTGAATGGTGGGGAATCAAGTAACAAACAGAAAACAGTGATAAAATAACCGTTAAAAAGATAGATCTTGGAAAAGTTTGGGTAATGTTTTAAGACATGTTGGTGTTTTGGTTGAGGTCCCGGGGGCTATACACTCAAACACCATCAAGCAATAGAGTGGGTGAGACAATACTAGACAATGTGCACAAATGGGCCATTCATCAACCTTCGTGCTGCGTTTACTCTCGTCCTCACCAAAGAATATCAATATGAATAACGAGGCTTTGACGAGACATTCTATCGCCTTCGAGGTACGTCACTTCCAAAAATTGTTTATGCGTCACACTTAAATCATGGCACGGAATGAAATTCTGCTTCGTGCTGTATATCTAACTCTGCGCTATATAAGGCACAGAATGCGCTTAGCCATCGTGACGACATCGACATTCATGCGACCTCTCCGTGCAAGTGTAAACACATACGTCCCGTCACACCACCACATGAGTCACCTGCACTAAAGCGGCAATCACCTTTCGTGGCTTTAAGCCACTCTTCCTTCGTGCCCCAAGAGCGCAACAGACGGTATCGAAGGACAAACAGATCCACTAGGCCCAAGAAATCAATATAGAGATCACAATAAAGAGTCCCGCGGCAATGGTGTCCCGGCAAGGAACAATAAGTACGCATCAATCCATTATCCGTTGGCTTAGCCGCAGCCGCAAAAAAGGTGACCAACATTACTTTTCTAAAGCAACCGAACAAATGCTTCCGTCGAGGGAGACGAGAAGCGGATAATTTCATTTATAATAGCAACAAAACATCCCGGCAAGGGAAACTATATCATGAAATCCTCCTTCTGCTATGTTTTCAGAGTTTACTTCACAACGTACTTAATCTTCAGCGCCAAACTAAGTGAGCCTAATCTCTTATTAATGTTCAATCGCCAAACAATAATTCCAGACAAAACTCACCTTAATTCCACGGAATTTGAGCTAATTGCTCTTCAATGCTCAATTACCAAAATAATTCTTTCCACAAGCCTTGTTCAACAATAGAAATTACCACATAAGCATGAACAATACACATATACGAGAGTCAGTGCATTAGATCATGAGCATAAGATCTTCACGGGCATGCTTTACACCAACTATAGATACTCTCGTCACGAAGTGCCTAATACGATGTGAGGCTCAAACAAGTTAACACGTAAGTGCAATATACACAACTCCTAAGCCCTCAAAGCCGAGAGGGTAACATAAGCCAGAACACGTAGCCTCGATGCCACAACACAATTCACTGCGCTCACACTACATGTATTTTACCTCATATTTTCACCAACCATTTCGTCTTGTAGTCTAGCGCAAACAGTTACGTTTAACTATACTCATATAATGCTAAATGAGATCATATTCTAAATGTCAATTTGAAAATAGGGTTTCTTCTGATAGTTTCCCAAAAAGTGTCAAATTGAATAATGAACCTCCCTTGGGCGCGCGTGTGGGTCCACAACTCCGATATAAATTTTCGGGGAGAGCCAAACCCGATTACCAGAATTTCACACCCCTAGCTTGCCGAGAAGAATAGGTTTACTAATGGTGGTTCTTGGAATGCGACCTCAATTTGAGGTCTAAATCACCCTTTAAAATTCAAATATTCTTAGGTTTACGCAGAATTCTCTAATTGTACACGACCATGAAACCCTTATTATTAATAGGATGAAATCCTTGTTATACAATAGAATAATGTAAAAGAAGCTAGAGTATGAAATGAACAAGTTTAAAATCACTACCCTGTTTTTGGGAAGAAACATGTTTGAAAAAAATTCAGACCTGTATTATATTAGGTTTCTGAAAAATGGAGGGAAAAATAAATCTAGAAAGTCTGTTTTTGATACTCCTCTCAGAATCGCGAATTCAATCGAGCGTTGAGCGTTTTTAACCAGCATTAAAAATTAGTTCTGCAATTTGGGCCGCGGATAGCTTGCAACACGCGCCGATGCGGCCGTACCAAATATTCCGAGCGCGTCCGGCGAGCAAGGTCGTGAATTTTGTGCCTTGCTCACCTTGGTCGAAGACTGTCTGCATGACACTGTGATGTGAAATGAAGCACACTACCGCCCGGTCTCGGAAAGCCCCCACCGCGGTCGCGAGAAAAGCACTGCGGACCGCCGAAAGCCAGTTCAGAGACTGCAACTTCTCTGAACCTGCAAAACAGCTATTTTTTTCTAAGTCTAAATTCCACTCCGTGGCCTATCCCAAAACTCACCGAGCCCTCGGGCTCCAAAACCAAGCATGCACGCAAGTCCAAAAACATGCATAGCCGTAAACTTGTCTGCTATTATATATCATCAAGAATAACAGTCATACTGCAAACTAAATGAATTATATAGCCTCAAATAATCGATGAAAATCAGGCTCAAGAACCACAAGAGATTTTTCGAGTTTCCTCAGAATAATGGTCCGATTGGTTTTTGCATTATCTAAAACGGACTTTTCCCGTATTCTGCACCATATACTTCTCATCAGTTATTCTACTTAATAATTATTATTTCAAACTTGTGCCGGGCTCCGGAACCAAAATACGGGCCCAATAACATCAATTTCATAATCTTCATTTCTCAAAAAACCTCTAATATTTTCCAAAAAATAATTTTCTTCAAAAAATTCATTTCCGGGCTTAGGACCTCGGATTTCACTTCCGGGCCATAATCGCACCAAGTTTCCTACGGACCCTCCGGATCATTCGAATTCACGGGTCCGGTCCGTTTACCCAAAATATTGACCGAAGTTTCAACTCAAAATTCATTCTTTTTAAGAAAAACTCACTATTTTCACAGTTTTTTCACATAATGGCTTTCCAGATACGCGCCCGGACTGCGCACGCCAAATGAATTCCATTTTAAGGCCTGGAAGAAACACGATAATTTATTTCCAAAACCAAGTGATGACCTTCATGGTCATCACACTAGCAACTTGAATTTTTCTGTTAATATATTTCAATGTATCTCATTGTATTTCATGTATTTCATTGTATTCATTGTCTTTTTTTTTTATTGTATTTCAAGTGTATCTCGCTTGTATCCATGATTTTCATGTGAATTCACCCTGTTTCTGCTTCGGTTGATTCACATGAATGTATTCTAAATGATGTGTGTTATTAATTTAAATATATATTTATGTTATTCAATGTATATATGCTATTCAATTTGCTTCTCATTTTGTTTGTATTTATCGACCTGCGGAAAAAAAATATTCAGAAATTATGTCTCTCATTGTGTATGAAATGCTTGATGTTTTTGGAGTTCGGTGCCTTCTTGAATCTGCGTTTTGAGAATCGTTTTTGTATTCTATAACAACTGAAAATAAAATTTCTGTGTGTTATATTGTTTTGTTGAGTTATATTAGAGTCTAATGCTAATTGATTCACTGATGCCGTTTGAAAGAGAGCAGCGAATGGACCAATGATTATTGCAAACGTATTTTACGTTGACGTGTCATGTGCCACTAAAAGCCATATCGTAATACAGTCGAATACAATCGAATACAATAATCTGTCAGGCGTGTAATCCTTTGCGATAGTTTCTATGCCGCTGAATACAGCGTCGAATACAAATCTGTGCTAGCTGTAATGCTTTCACGCCTAGAAATTGCTACTGTATTCATGGAATGACAGTAGCTTAAAATACATCGAATACACTCTAACAAAATCTGAAAACATAGCTACCTAGAAAGTAATATAGTAAATGGTTAACTACAAACTAGCTAATACCCACTAAAAACATAGTGATTTTTAAAGTTTCTCTTAAATAAAATATTTTGAGATTGGAGTTGTTTCATATGGCGTCGATGTGGACTTGTCACGACCATTCAATAGTGTGGACTCCTTTTAATACATGGAAGACGTTTTTTCAAGTTGTTCGAAACCTGAATTAAAATTAATTTTTTCACTCAATTGTTTATATTATGTATTCTATTAGCTTAACTTAATGGGTAGATATTTGCAAATATACGGAGTTATTTAATTTCTAATAAGTAAGAGTAACATCTTTCAATTTTCAAGGATGAAAATATGTATACCAGAAAGAATTCAATATCACTTTTTACAATACAGGTGCATTCTCGCAATCTTCACCTATAACATTAAACTATTACTATTAATCGAGAAGCTTTTAATTCTGACATAAGTCAGTTCCTTTTTCCAGTTAATCAAGTTGCTATATTTTTATTCAATGATGGTTATTCATGCGAAGTGGTCCCTGCGACATGATGATATTAAGGGCATTTTTGTGCCCTTTTGTAACTAAAGATCTCTAAGAGCAATAATAGAATAAAGAAAATAAAATAGACAAACCAGAGGAAGACACAAATTAAGGAAGAAAAAACCAAGGAAACAAATTAATCCGCGTTAGGTGTGTTGGTATGAAGGAAAATGTATTTCGTAGAAAAATGTTTTCATGCGAAAATGATTAGTGTTATCACTTTTTTCCTTGTTTGGTTGGTGAGTGAAAAACGTTTTCCGGAAAATATTTTCTCAGTGTTTAAGTTTATAGAGTATAAAATAGTGGTTGTCTTTAGGGAAATATTTTTTTATGCTACTCTCTCTCACCCCCTTCCCCCAAAGTCCCATTCCTGTCAGAGCCAA
The DNA here is from genome assembly GCF_001879085.1 of Nicotiana attenuata. NCBI lineage: Eukaryota > Viridiplantae > Streptophyta > Magnoliopsida > Solanales > Solanaceae > Nicotiana > Nicotiana attenuata. The sequence goes on from NW_017670434.1 coordinate 75,432, forward strand.
AAATGTCCCGAACACTCGGGGACTGGCGTCGAAACTCAAGGCCACATGACCTCCGGGTCGGAAACCCCGAAATTCGTAAGCCCTCAATGAGGTAATACCAAGTTTACAAGTAATGGATCCCGAGCCAAGAAACCCTCGATGACTCTGGGACAGCCGCCAATCGCCGCACCCATCGACTTATCAAAACCCGAGGCCACAAGACCACATGCAGGCAGCCTCGGTCTCGTAAGACCTATATAAGGTAATAGCAATATCTTTAAGACCTCAAGCAAGGCATGAACCATACTTGTACCAAGTAGCCAAAATTGTAAGACCTCAAAGGCATGTAAAACTTGTAAGACCTTAATAAAGGCATCATCCTGATCTTAAAGTTAAGGCTATATATCGAACTTATAAGACCCCTAAAAAGGCATACCCTCGATATAGACGCCAAAAGTACTTCATTCTGGAACTGAAAGGCTCCGGCCAAACACAAATGACTACGGTCACAAGGCTATACCAGCCAAACTAACGCGACTCGGGGACGCTCGACCGTCGCTATAAAATCACAGGCCTTCAAATTACTTCGAAAATACTTCGAAAAGAACCGGTTAAACAGGCTACCCTCGACATAGGCAAAAGAGCTTCGACCATGTCAACTGTAAACTACAAGGCTTCGAGATACTCAGCCATCGAGCCAAACCTCCCGAGGTGCTCGATCATCGCCATACAATGACTCACAATCAAGGTTTTATGAAACCGTCGAAAAGTCAGGCAAACACAATTTCAAAAATTCCTTAATGAGGGAAAAATAAAGCCCATAGAAGAGGTCGCTGAACCTGGGCATCGGGGAACAGATTCGCAATTGGGATAGACATATACCCAATTGCCTTGCTTGGTTGAAATACAGGAATTGTAAATGCATTCTTGTTAATCTTAATTCCATAGACATATAGGCATTGAGTTAGCTTGAATAGGCGAGTAAGAAATCGACAGATTCTTATGAGTAATATCAACCCTGTCAATCAACAATCCAGATAAATCAATTAGTCGTTTTAAGCCAAGAACACAACACGATCGTCAATTAGCCCGTGACCCTGGAATATCCTCTCCTACTGTTTGTTTCTTGAAAATTGCTGGTTGTTTGGTTAATTGTTCTAGTTACATTATTGCTTGATAATTTAGGTAGTAAATTAGTGATACCCCTATTTTGTGGAAAAACCTCTTGAGTAGATAAGTTAATTGAGTTTGAATCAAACAACAGTTAATCACAAGTCTTCGTGGGAACGATACTCTACTCACTACATTATTACTTGAGGATCACGTGCACTTGCGTGAGTGTTTTTGGTCGCAACAATTCGCTTGTATCTAGCCACAAGTTACTTAACTATATCAATAAATGCTAAATGAATCAATTCTAATGCATGAAAATAGATTTTCTGGAGTTTTTCCCAAAAAATCAAAAATTGACTCCGGGCCGAATGGTACATCGTGCGACACGACATCACCCTTCGTGCATTAACACTCTCTCACAAATATCATGCACGACATCACCCTTCGTGCTTTAACACTCTTCCTCTCCCAAACAACAATCACAAACAATAAGGGCAAGGAAATAAATAAATCACAATAAAATCCCGGCAAGGGAACAATAGTACATCAATCATATCCCGGCAAGGGAAACAATATCAAAAGCAACAACATCCCGTCAAGGGAGACTATATCATAATCCTCCTCTCTTTTTCATATTTACTTCACAACTCAATTCACAACTTGAGCCAATGCTCTATAATGTTCAATCGCCAACAATAATTCCACAACTCATTTCACAACTTGAGCTAATGCTCTTCAATGCTCAATTACCAAAATTTCTTCCACAAGCCTTGTTCAACAATAGAAATACCACATAAGGCATGAACAATACACAACGAAGTCATATTAATCATAGCATAAGACTCACGGGCATGCTTGACACCAACGTATAGATACTCGTCACCATGCCTATACGTCGTACTCAACAATTAACACGTAGCAAATATGACACAACTCCTAATCCCTCAAGCCAAGGTTAAACCAAACACTTACCTCGATGCCACAAACACAATTCAAGCCTCAACTACTGCTTTACCTCTTGATTCCACCACCAATTCGCTTGTATCTAGCCACAAGTTACTTAACTATATCAATAAATGCTAAATGAATCAATTCTAATGCATGAAAATAGGTTTTCTGAAGTTTTTCCCAAAAAGTCAAAAATTGACCCCGGGCCCGCTTGGTCCAAACCCGAAATTCGGACCAAAACCTGATTACTCATTTACCCCCGAGCCCGGATATATAATTGGTTTTGGAATCCGACCTCAATTTGAGGTCTAAATCCCCAAATTTCAATATTCTCAGGTTTTACCCAAAATTCCCAATTCCACCATGAAAACCCTAGATTCTAGGATGAAATCTTGTAAAAAGAAGTTAAGAAGCGAAAGAAATGAGTTTAAAATCACTTACTTGTGTTTTGGGGAAGAAACATTGTTTGAAAAATCACCCCTTATGTTTTAGGTTTCTGAAAATGGAAAAATAACTGAAAAGTCCCGTTTATATACTCCTCTCAGACCCTCACCGCGAACCGCATAAAAAGGATTGCTGCCGCGGAGCTCCACCGCGGATCGCGAAATATCGAGCGCGGCCGCGAAAAGTCTTGGCCTTGCTCACCGCGGACCGCATGAATCCCACCGCGGTCGCGGAAGCCCCACCGCGGTCGCGAGAAAGCACTGCGGACCGCGAAGCCAGGTTCAGAGACCTGCAACTTCTCTGAACCTGCAACAGCTATTTTTTTCTAAGTCTAAATCCACTCCGTGGCCTATCCAAAACTCACCCGAGCCCTCGGGGCTCCAAACCAAGCATACACGCAAGTCCAAAAACATCATACGGACTTGCTCGTGCGATTAAATCATCAAAATAACATCAACCACTATGAATTAAGCCTCAAATTCATGAAATCACTCAAGAACATCAAAATTTTCAGTTTCCTCAAATAAGGTCCGATTTATACTAAACGGACTCCGATTCTCACCAAACTTCACAGATTCTACTAAATTATTATTTCAAACTTGTGCCGGGCTCCGGAACCAAAATACGGGCCCGATAACATCAATTTCATAATCTTTCATTTTGTCAAATACTCTTATATTTTCCAGAAAACAATTTTCTTCAAAAATTCATTTCTGGTGCTTGGGACCTCGGATTTCACTTCCGGGTGTCGATGCCCCCTTTTTCTCGCGAAATCGGGTATATGACATTTGGGAGGACAACTCGTTCCCTTTTTGGGAATTGGGTTTAAGAGAAGTGAAGAGTCTCCACTTAATGATTAAAGTGCATTAGGACACTAAGAAGGGTTTTGTTTGGATAACAAGAGATTGGGTAAGGGCTTGAAATTATTCCAAGGGGAAGGTATTAGGCACCCCTCAGAATCCACTAGTGTGGTTCCCAGCCAAGCTATTGTTGTGACTTTAAGGTACAAATAACATATAGACAAATAAGGCTTCAAATAAGAGGGGATTTTCACATAAAGGTTGCAAATAGATGGAGTGAAAAGAAACGAAAGAAAAACTGAATTTTGAGAAAAAATAGTTTGAGAAATTTGAAAATAAACAATGAAATAAACAAGTAAAAGAGAGGGGGGTCCTAGGTTTATAAATAATATGGATCACCCCACACAACACCCGGTAATCACTTATACACGTGGTGTTATCGCGTGGTCATCATATCCATATCTACCCTTTCCCATCCCGTTAAGGTACTAAAGCGCGGAATAGTCTCGTTTACTTATTGCATGCTATTACCCGCCCCAAATCTATCAATCCCGGAGGTATTTGGGATTACTAATCCTAAAGGGAGGGGACATTGGCTTATTTGTGGTTTCAAAAGGTTAAAATACTAAGGCGACAATCAAAACACATATAGCATGTTTGGGGGAGAGCATATAAACAAATAATAAGGCTCAGACAAACCTCCTTAAACAAGAGAAAACACATAGTTTAGCATGTCTTACACGTACTGTTTAAGGTCTAAATATAACTTAAAAGGAATTGGTGGCAGACTGATTTATTACATAGTTTAGATAAGAAGCACGAATCAGGCCTGCCTGCTGGTTGTAGTTAATAAAATCTAGTTCAGTTTATAAGTTTATCCTGAGGCTTGCCTAAGTGATAGACGAAACCTATAGGCATGATATCTACTGATTTCAGAAACAAAAGAAGAAAAACTGATTGCAGATTGATTTAGGTAAAAAGAAAGTTGCCAGTAAAAAAAACGAGCACAGGTTCTGCCATTGGTAATGCCAGTTTTAAACTTATAAACAAATGAGGCGATTTAGATTTGAATTAGAACCCCTATAGGCATGCTTTCTATGTGTTTTCCAACTTAAAACTTTGTTATAGACATAGAAGAATGCAGAAATTCTACAGCATGATATCTAAGCGTTGCGTATCTGATTACATTTTGGTTATTATGGCCTATAGATAAGTTTGCCTAGTGAAAAGCGGGTATGCAAGAATCAGAAAAGACCTATAGGCATATTCTCTACGTGCGTATGCAGAAACTATAGACATAATATCTACATGAAAGTGCAGAATCCCTATAGTCATGGTATCTAAATGAAAGTGCAGAAATCTTATAGGCATGGTAACTATATGAAAGTGCAGGAGTCTTACAGGCATGGTAACTACATGAAAATGCATGTCTTATAGGCATGGTAACTATATGAAAGTGCAGGAGTCTTATAGGCATGGTAACTATATGAAAGTGCAGAAATCTTATAGGCATGGTAATTATATGAAAGTGCAGAAGTCTTATAAGCATGGTAACTACATGAGAAATACTGAAATTAGAGATTCCTATAGGCAAGTTATCTACCATTTTCATGCATAGTCACCCCTCCCTTTTCACTAAACATCCTCGAAAGTTTATTACAGCCTAAAGAGAATAAAGAAGATACATCAGAAATTGAAAATTACAACCAAGGAGAGCCTGATTCAGACTTCCTGTTAGAAAGATGGAAAAGGTTTTAACTTAAGGAAAATCAGCAAACAATCAATTAGACCTATCAAAAAGGAATTTTGAGTCAATCACTAGTTTGAAAACCTTTTTTAAAAAGGATTCATCACATATAAATCATACAGACACGTTAAACATGAAAGAAACTTGTCGAGCCATTGTAAAATCAGTGGAAACTCCAGTGTAGGAGAGTTTTAGCAAAAAGTTCGAAATTGTACAAAAGATGTCCAAACTCAGCTCAGAGACTCAAAGTCAGTCTGAAGGAGTTAAGGGTTCTAAAACAAAACCCTAGTTCACATAATCAAACCTCGGCGGAATCCCCAAATTCTAGGGTTTCCACCGAGAATCAAATACAGGGATGAGGAGGCAAGTAGTCAAAACCAGCTCAGGGGTTTCTTTCAGAAACTCATAAGAAAACATGTAAACACAGTAGAAGGAGTAGAAGAAACATGCTTAAGAAAGTTTTTCTCAGAAGAAACCTAACAAGGATCAGTAGCAGGAAAATATCAAAGAACACAGTAGAAAGGTATAGTATAGTAGGACATAGTTGAAGAAATACCAGAACATAGTAGAAAGCACATGAGAACACAGTATGGAAAACATGGTAGAAGAAACACAAGCGTGGAGCATACAGAACACAGTAAAGAACATTCAAGAACGGAGTGTAAAACTCAGTAAAAGAACATACAAGAACATGGTAAAAGGAAAAGCACAAGAATACAGTAGAAAGCATGCAAGAAAAGGATATAGGAAACACAGTAAGAGAACAATACGAATAACAAAGAAGATAAATCATTAAACACTTAAACACTTTCCAGAAAACCCTAAATAGGAAAAGAAGGGTTTTGAAAGTAATTTTCAAAAGAAAAATTAGGGAAACCGTTTGAAAACTCAAGTAGAGCATAGATACACAACAGATCTAAAGAGAATCAGAGAAAACCTCGAAAGGTTAGGGTTTCGAAAGAACCCTAGATTGAGATGGCTTTGAAAAGTCATTGACCTGAGTTGGAGAGGTCGGAATCAGACTCAAACAACTATAGCACGCCGGAGCAAGGCCGGAGATGGCCGAAAACATCGAGTCGTCGAAGGTCTGAGTGAAGACCTTCGAGGTCTGGCCTCGAATCTTCAAGTATCGAGCACATAGGAGCGACAGGAGGTGAATATAAGACTCCCATGGCCGGAGAAGCCATGGTTTCCGGTGGGTTTCGAGGTTGAAGACGGTGGGAGACGATTAGGGTTCCAGGAATGTTTGAGAGAGTTTGAGAGACGAAGGGGTTCAAAGGCGGCTGATTAGGTGAAAGTGATTAGGGTTAGGGTGTTTGGAAATTAAAAAGGAAAGTGGTAATTATGGCCGTTGATCAAAATGATCAACGACCTGGATCAAAAGGGGAGCCAGGCGGGTTGTATTAACGGGTTAGAGGTCGGGTAATTTAGGAATTGGGCTGGTCCGGTTTGAGATTGAAATTGGGTTAATTTGGGCTAAAATTGAAATGAAATGGGGCTAACTTTTAAATAGCCACTTTTCCCTTTTTATTTTATAAAACAGTAAAACGATTTCGGAAAATAAATTAAAGGTGCTAAATTAATTAATAGTATATAAATATTAGATTAAAAATATTGGAATCAAATTTGTAATTACAAACGCAATTAATTCTTAAAATATGCTAAAATTGCAATTTAGTGCAATTTAGCTTTAAAAATACCAAATCAATTTATAAAAATGTGCAAAAATTACCTTAGCTATATATTGGTATAAATATGAGAATATAATAGCTTGATCACCAAAAGGATAATTTGGGAACAATTATTGGTTTTTGTACTACTAAAATAGGGCAATAAATTGGTTCAAAAATCTTTTAAAAAATTGGAAAAAGTAATAAAACACTTGGACATGCTTATATATGCATATATATACTATTTTGAAAGTATTTTGCATATGAAAATATACGGGAAAAAATTGGGTATCAACACCGGGCATATGCCCATGTCCCATATTTTCCTACGGACCCTCCGGTACCGTCGAATCACGAGTCCGGGTCAGTTTACCCAAAATATTGACCGAAGTCAACTCAAATTCTTTTTAAAGCGAAACTCATCATTTTTCACAGATTTTCACATAATGGCTTCCCGGATACGCGCCCGGACTACACACGCCGATCGAGGTGAGATAAAAAGGAGGTTTTAAGGCCCCGGAACACAGCATTTATTTTCAAAACAAGTGATGATAAAAGGTCATCACATTCTCCAGCTTTAAAACAACCGTTCGTCCTCGAACGGACATAAGAAGGAAGTACCTGAGTCGGAGAAAAGATGGGGATATCGGTTCCGCATATCGTACTCGAACTCCCAGGTCGATGCCTCAGCAGGCTAACCTCTCCACTGAACACGAACAGAAGGGAAACTCTTCGATCGCAACTTACGAACCCTCCGGTCTAGAATAGCTACTGGCTCCTCCTCATAGGACAAGTCGTTGTCCAACGGGACAGTGCTGAAATCTAACACGTGGGATGGATCGCCATGATACTTCCGAAGCATGGACACATGAAACACTGGATGCACGCTGATAAACTCGGCGGCAACGCAAGTCTGTAACCACCTCTCCCACTCGATCAAGAATCTCAAACAGGCCAATGAATCTAGGGCTAAGCTTGCCCCTTTTACCAAATCTCATCACGCCCTTCATAGGCGACACCCGAAGCAACACCCGCTCGCCGACCATGAACGCCATATCACGAACCTTACGATCGTCATAACTCTTTGGCCTGGACTGAGCTGTACGAAGCCTATCCTGAATGATCTTGACCTTGTCCAAGTCATCCTGTACTAGATCCGTACCCAACAACCGAGCCTCTCCCGGCTCAAACCATCAAACCGGCGACCGACACCACCTACCATATAAAGCCTCATAAGGAGCCATCTGAATGCTCGACTGGTAACTGTTGTTGTAGGCAAATTCCGCTAAAGGCAAAAAATGATCCCACGAGCCTCCAAAGTCAATAACACAAGCTCGGAGCATATCCTCCAAAATCTGAATAGTACGCTCGGACTGACCGTCCGTCTGAGGATGAAATGTTGTGCTCAACTCGACCCGTGTGCCCAACGCACGCTGAACTGCCCTCCAGAAATGTGAGGTAAATTGCGTACCTCGGTCAGAAATGATAGACACGGGCACACCATGAAGACGAACAATCTCCTGGATATAGATCTCAGCCAACCTCTCAGAAGAGTAAGATACCGCCACAGGAATGAAATGCGCTTGGTCAGCCTATCAACAATAACCCACACAACGTCGAACTTCCTCTGAGTCCGTGGGAGTCCAACAACAAAGTCCATAGTGATACGCTCCCACTTCCACTCAGGAATCTCAATCTTCTGGAACAAACCACTAGGTCTCTGATGCTCGTACTTTACCTGCTGACAATTCAAACACTGATCCACATATGCAACAATATCCTTCTTCATCCTCCTCCACCAGTAATGCTGCCGCAAATCCTGATACATCTTAGCGGCGCCCGTATGAATAGAGTACCGGGAACTATGGGCCTCCTCTAGAATCAACTCACGAAACCCATCCACATTAGGCACACAAACTCGACCCTGCAGCCTCAAAACTCCATCATCTCCAACTGTAACCTGCTTGGCACCTCGGTGCCGCACTGTGTCCCTGAGAACACACAAATGAGGATCATCATACTGCCGATCTCGGATGCGATAAAATAATGAAGAACGAGCGACTGTGCAAGCTAACACCCGACTGGGCTCGGAGACATCCAACCTCACAAACTGATTGGCCAAAGCCTGAACATCCAAAGCATAGAGTCTCTCACCGACCGAAATATACGCAAGATTGCCCATACTGGTTGACTTTCTACTCAAAGCATCGGCCACCACATTGGCCCGGATGATATAAGATGGTGACATCATAGTCTTTCAATAGCTCCAACCACATTCTATGCCTCAAGTTTAGCTCCTTCTGCTGGAACAAGTACTGTAGACTCTTGTGATCCGTGAACACCTCACATGACACGCCATACAGATAATGCCTCCAAATCTTCAACGCGTGAACAATGGCTGCTAACTCCAAATCATGGACTGGATAGTTCTTCTCATTAATCTTTAATTGCCACGAAGCATAAGCAATGACCTTGTCATCCTGCATCAACACCGCACTAAGGCCAAAACGAGATCCGTCACAACAAATAGTATATGGCCCTGAACTTATGGGCAAAACCAACACTGGCGCCGTAGTCAAAGCCATCTTGAGCTTCTGAAAGCTCGCCTCACACTCGTCCTACCATCTGAACTGGGCACCTTTCTGGGTCAACCTGGTCATCGGGGCTGCAATAGATGAAAACCCCTCCACAAACCGACGGTAATAGCCTGCCAAACCGAAGAAACTCCGGATCTCTGTAGCTGATGTGGGTCGAGGCCAGTTTTTGACTGCCTCTATCTTCTTCAGATCTACCTGAATACCCTCTGCTGATACAACCTGGCCCAGGAATGCAACTAAATTCAACCAAAATTCGCACTCGAAAACTTAGCATACAACTGACTATCCTCCAAAGTCTGAAGAACCACTCTCAAATGCTGCTCATGCTCCTCCCGGCTGCGGAAATAAATCAAAGTATCATCAATGAAGACGATCACGAAGGAATCCAAATAAGGCCTGAACACTTGGTTCATCAAATCCATGAAAGCTGCAGGGGCATTTGTCAATCCTAATGACATCACCAAGAACTCATAATGCCCGTACCGAGTGTGGAAAGCTGTCTTAGGGACATCGGATGCCCTAATCCTCAACTGGTGGTAGCCAGATCTCAAGTCGATCTTAGAAAATACTTGGGCACCCTGAAGCTGGTCAAACAAATCATCAATCCTCGGCAATGGGTACTTATTCTTGATTGTTACCTTGTTCAATTGCCGGTAATCTATACACATCCTCATCGATCCGTCCTTCTTTTTAACAAACACACCGGCGCACCCCAAGGCAAAACACTAGGCCTAATAAAGCCCTTATCGAGCAGGTCCTGCAACTGCTCCTTCAATTCTTTCAACTCAGGCAGGGACATACAATACGGCAGAATAGAAATGGGCTGAGTGCCCGGAGCCAAATCAATGCAGAAGTCAAGTGGCATACTTGGCAGGTCTGAAGGGAAAACCTCAAGAAACTCACGAACAACAGGCACATAATCCATAGAAGGGACCTCAGCACTAGAATCACGAACATATGCCAAATAGGCCAAACATCCCTTATCAACCATGCGCCGAGCTTTCATATATGAGATAGTCCTACGGGTAGAATGACCAGGAGTCCCTCTCCACTCTAAACGAGGCAACCCCGACAAGGCTAAGGTTACAATCTTGGCATGACAGTCCAAGATGGCGTGGTAAGGTGATAACCAGTCCATCCCCAATATGACATCAAAATCAACCATATCCAAAAGTAACAAATCTACTCGAGTCTCAAGACCCCCAATCACAACTATACAGGAACGATGGACACGATCTACCATAATAGAATCACCAAATGGTGTAGACACATATACAGGAGCACTCAAAGAATCACTAGGCATGACCAGATACGGTGCAAAATAAGATGACATATAAGAGTATGTAGACCCTGGATCAAATAGCACTGAAGCATCCCTACTACAAACCAAAACCATACCTTTGATACCTGCATCGGATGCCTCAGCCTCAGGCCTGGCTGGAAGAGCATAACATCGGGGCTGGGCCCCACCACCCTGGACTACATCTCTAGGACGGCTGCTGTCGGTTGGCCTCCACCTCTAGCGGCCTGACCTCCACCTCTAATACCTCTACCTCCACCTCTAGCACCTCTACCTCCACCCCTAGCTGGCTGAGTGGGCTGTGGAACACTCGGTGCCTGAAACATGGCACGGGAACCCTGATGCTGAGAGCTGCTCGATGCTCGGGGGGAAAAATCTAGCAATATGCCCCGTATCGCCACAAGTATAACAAGCCCTCGGCTGCTGAGACTGCTGACCCTGACGACCTGAATGACCACCCCGGAAACTATAAAGCGGTGGTGCACTAATAGGAGCTGGTGGTGTACTGTAGGACTGCTGATCAAAATACTGCATATGAGAACCACAGACACCTGAAGCACCGTGAGAAACCTGAAGTGCTGACTGAAAAGGCCTAGGAGGATGGCCTCTACCAAAAGAATCCTGCTTCCAGACGAGGCACCACTGAATCTGCCAGAATGACGAGGCCTCTTGTCAGACATCTGACCACACCCCTGTGATAAAACCATCTCAACCCTCCTGGCCACATTGACCGCATGCTGAAAGGAAATCTCGCTCCCCGTCTCCTTCGCCATCTGAAGTCGAATAGGCTGAATGAGTCCCTCAATGAACCTCCTTACTCTCTCTCTCAGTGGGAAGTATAAGAAGATCATGACGGGCCAAATCAATAAACCTGGTCTCGTACTGAGTAACAGTCATAGAACCCTGCTGGAGACGCTCAAACTGCCTTCGATTGTTCTCCCTTTGAGTGATAGGAAGAAACTTCTCCAAGAATAGCTGAGAAAACTGATCCCAAGTAGCTGGTGACCCAGCTGGCCTAGCCAAACAATAATCTCTCCACCAAGCCTTGGCGGATCGAGACAGTCGAAAAGCAGCAAAGTCGACCCCATTGGTCTCCACTATCCCCATGTTCCTGAGAACCTCATAAAAGCTGTCTAAATAATCCCGGGGATCGTCAGAAGATGCATCGCTGAAAGTGGTAGTGAAGAGCTTGGTGAACCTGTCCAATCTCCACAAGGAATCAGCAGACATAGCTGCTCCATCGCCGGTCTGAGCTACCACACCTGGCTGAACTGCTGTAGTCTGAAAATGGGGAGTCATCTGCTCTAGAGTGCGGGTAGCGGGAGTGTGTGCTCCTCCCCCAGCCTGAGAGACGGCTGGTGCTACAGGAAGTAACCCTGCCCGAGTGACACTCTCCATAAGGCCCACTAGACGGACCAGAGCATCCTGAAGTACTGGGGTAGCAATGAACCCCTCTTGGACCTGAGCTAGTCCTGCTAGAACTTCCTGGGCTGGAACCTCCTCGTCACACTCAACCTGAGGCTCCACCACTGGTGCTGCTACTCTGGACTGGGCTCTGCCCCTGCCTCGGCCCCTGGCACGGCCTCGGCCCCGCCCTCCGCCCCTCGTAGATGCTATCACTGGGGGCTCGGGCTGCTGATCAGTAGATGAGAAAGCGCGTGTTCTCTCCATCTGCGAAAGAACAGAGTATAAATTCAATTAGAATTGAGAAACCAAACCGCACGACAGGAAAGAATAGATGTGAAGTTTTTCCTAGCTTTGTAGCCTTTGGGGGATAAATACATACGTCTCCGTACCGATCTCTCAGACTCTACTAAGCTTGTCCATGAATTGTGAGACCTAAGTAACCTAGAGCTCTGATACCAACTTGTCACGACCCGGATTTCCCACCCTCGAGAGTCGTGATGGCGCCTACTAGAGAAAGCTAGGCAAGCCAACCATTTGTCTTATCTACCTTTTTCCCTTTTTAATCCATTAACAATTAAGAACCAACATTAAATAATCAGTGGAATTAAATAAGCGAAAGACTGAAACGCAATATTTTAATAATGATGCCAATACCAATCCATAACATAAACTACCCAGAACTGGTGTCACAATTTCACAGACTATCTAAGAATACAACAAATAAGGGTTCGAAAGGAAAATACAACGCTGTCTCTAAAATACATAAAAGAAACAGAATGAAGGGATAGAAGGAGACGCCAAGGCCCGCGGACGCCTGCAGGACTACCTCGGGTCGCCTGATAAACTGGAAGCAACAACCTCACTGCGGTCCGAAAGCTACAGTACCGGGATCTGCACAAAAGAGTGCAGAGTGTAGTATCAGCACAACCGACCCCATGTGCTGGTAAGAGCCTAGCCTAACCTCGGCGAAGTAGTGACGAGGCTAGGACCAGACTACCAAATAATCCTGTGCAATTAAATCATATACAGCGGAAAATAAAGGCAGAAATTTATAATTTAAAAGTAAGAAGGGGGAAGGCATGCTGCGGGGGAATCAAGTAACAACAGAAAACAATAAATAACCGTAAAGAACACTATAACTCAAAAATCAACAATAATTGGAACATCAAGACAAGTGCACGGCATCACCCTTCGTGCTTTTACTCTCGTCCTCACCAAATATCAATATAATCGGCACGACATCACCCTTCGTGCTTTTACCTCACATAATCATGGCACGGAATGATCCTTCGTGCGTTATCACTCATATAAAGGCACAGAATGGTACATCGTGCGACACGACATCACCCTTCGTGCATTAACACTCTCTCACAAATATCATGCACGGCATCACCCTTCGTGCTTTAACACTCTTCCTCTCCCAAACAACAATCACAAACAATAAGGGCAAGGAAATAAATAAATCACAATAAAATCCCGGCAAGGGAACAATAGTACATCAATCATATCCCGGCAAGGGAAACAATATCAAAAGCAACAACATCCCGGCGAGGGAGATAACATTAAAAGCAACAACATCCCGGCAAGGGAAACTATATCATAATCCTCCTCTCTTTTTCATATTTACTTCACAACTCAATTCACAACTTGAGCCAATGCTCTATAATGTTCAATCGCCAACAATAATTCCACAACTCATTTCACAACTTGAGCTAATGCTCTTCAATGCTCAATTACCAAAATTTCTTCCACAAGCCTTGTTCAACAATAGAAATACCACATAAGGCATGAACAATACACAACGAAGTCATATTAATCATAGCATAAGACTCACGGGCATGCTTGACACCAACGTATAGATACTCGTCACCATGCCTATACGTCGTACTCAACAATTAACACGTAGCAAATATGACACAACTCCTAATCCCTCAAGCAAAGGTTAAACCAAACACTTACCTCGATGCCACAAACACAATTCAAGCCTCAACTACTGCTTTACCTCTTGATTCCACCACCAATTCGCTTGTATCTAGCCACAAGTTACTTAACTATATCAATAAATGCTAAATGAATCAATTCTAATGCATGAAAATAGGTTTTCTGAAGTTTTTCCCAAAAAGTCAAAAATTGACCCCGGGCCCGCTTGGTCCAAACCCGAAATTCGGACCAAAACCTGATTACTCATTTACCCCCGAGCCCGGATATATAATTGGTTTTGGAATCCGACCTCAATTTGAGGTCTAAATCCCCAAATTTCAATATTCTTAGGTTTTACCCAAAATTCCCAATTCCACCATGAAAACCCTAGATTCTAGGATGAAATCTTGTAAAAAGAAGTTAAGAAGCGAAAGAAATGAGTTTAAAATCACTTACTTGTGTTTTGGGGAAGAAACATTGTTTGAAAAATCGCCCCTTATGTTTTAGGTTTCTGAAAATGGAAAAATAACTGAAAAGTCCTGTTTATATACTCCTCTCAGACCCTCACCGCGAACCGCATAAAAAGGATTGCGGCCGCGGAGCTCCACCGCGGATCGCGAAATATCGAGCGCGGCCGCGAAAAGGCTTGGCCTTGCTCACCGCGGACCGCATGAATCCCACCGCGGTCGCGGAAGCCCCACCGCGGTCGCGAGAAAGCACTGCGGACCGCGAAGCCAGGTTCAGAGACCTGCAACTTCTCTGAACCTGCAACAGCTATTTTTTTCTAAGTCTAAATCCACTCCGTGGCCTATCCAAAACTCACCCGAGCCCTCGGGGCTCCAAACCAAGCATGCACGCAAGTCCAAAAACATCATACCGACTTGCTCGTGCGATTAAATCATCAAAATAACATCAACCACTATGAATTAAGCCTCAAATTCATGAAATCACTCAAGAACATCAAAATTTTCAGTTTCCTCAAATAAGGTCCGATTTATACTAAACGGACTCCGATTCTCACCAAACTTCACAGATTCTACTAAATTATTATTTCAAACTTGTGCCGGGCTCCGGAACCAAAATACGGGCCCAATAACATCAATTTCATAATCTTTCATTTCTCAAAAACTCTTATATTTTCCAAAAAATAATTTTCTTCAAAAATTCATTTCTCGGGCTTAGGACCTCGGATTTCACTTCCGGGCATACGCCCAAGTTTCCTACGGACCCTCCGGGATCATCGAATCACGGGTCCGGTCCGTTTACCCAAAATATTGACCGAAGTCAACTCAAATTCATTTTTAAAGAAAAACTCATCATTTTTCACAGATTTTCACATAATGGCTTTCCAGATACGCGCCCGGACTGCGCACGCAAATCGAATTCATTTTTAAGGCCTAAGAACACATAATTTATTTCCAAAACAAGTGATGACCTTATGGGTCATCACACTGAGCAACTTGAATTTTCTGTTAATATATTTCAATGTATCTCATTGTATTTCCATGTATTTCATTGTATTCATTGTCTTTTTTTTTTATTGTATTTCAATGTATCTCGCTGTATTCCATGTATTTCATTATATTCACTGTCTCGTTGTATTCCATGAATGTATTCAAATATTTGTTTAATTAATATAATTTATGTATTCAGATGTATATATGTATTCAATTTGCTCTATTTTTGTTGTATTTATCGGCTGGGAAAAATATTCAGAATATTTTCTCTGAAGATTGCTATGTTTTTGGGGTGTTTTTCGGTTGAGAATCTTTTTTATAACTGAAAATACAAATTTTGTGTGTTATAATTGTGTTTGTTGAGTTATATTAGGAGTCTAATGTTAATTGATTCACTTTCCGTTTAAGAACAGCTGAATAGACCATGAATTGCGCTATTTACGTTACTGTATTCACAAATACATATCGTGAATACAGTCGAATACAATCGAATACAATAATCTGTCAGCTGTAATCCCCTGTTTCACGCCGTGAATACAGTCGAATACAAAAATCTGTGTAGCTGTAATCCCCGTTTCACGCCTAGAAATGCTACTGTATTCATGAATACAGTAGCTTAAATACATCGAATACACTCTAAAAAATCTGAAAACATAGCTATAGAAAGTAATATAGTAAATGGTAACTACAACTAGCTAATACCCACTAAAACATAGTGATTTCTAAAGTTTCTCTTAAATAAAATATTTGAGAGTTGGAGTGTTTCATATGGGTCGATGTGGACTTGTCACGCACCATTCATGGTGTGGACTCCTTTTAATACATGGAGACGTTTTTTCAAGTGTTCGAAACCTGAATTAAATTAATTTTTTCACTCAATTGTTTATATTATGTATTCTATTAGCTTAACTAATGGGGTAGATATTTGCATATACATTATTTAATTTAATTAAGTAACATCTTTCAATTTTCAAAGAGAAAATGACACAGAAGGAATCTACACTTCTTCAAAAGGTGCATTCAATCTCACCTAAACCATAAACTTTTACTATTATCAAACTTTTAATTCTGACATAACAGTCCTTTTTCCAGTTAATGCCTAAATTTTATTCAAGTTAACATGCAAGTGTCTCACATGATGATATTAAGGGCATTTTTGTGCCCTTTTGTAACTAAAATCCTCAAAGAATAATAGAAATAAAAAAATAAATAACAAAGAGAGAACAAATAAGGAAGAAAAACCAAGAAAACAATTAATCGGTTAGGGTGTGTTTGGTATGAAGGAAAATGTATTTTCGTAGAAAATGTTTTCATGGAAAATGATTAGTTTTATCACTTTTTTTTCCTTGTTTGGTTGGTGAGTGAAAAACGTTTTCCGGAAAATATTTTCTAGTGTTTAGTTAAAGAGTATAAAATATTTTTTAGGGAAATATTTTTTTTATGCTACTCTCTTCACCCCCTTCCCCCAAGTCCATTCCTGTGCTCCCTCCCCCCTCTTCCCTTAAATATCCACCGTTTTCAAGACTCTATTTTCTTCAGGAATTTAATTATTCTTCTAAAAATTCGCACAAACTCAAAGGAACTAGTGTGTTGCTTTACTTTTTTACACAAAAATAATGTTGAAATTTGTGCTTCATAACTAAAAAGAAAATGCGTTTTTTGTTGAAATGAAAGAAAATACTTTTCTACATCATGTAAAGAAATACTCATTTTGTTGAAATAAAAGAAAATATTTTTTACTACATCATTTTGTTGAAATGAAATAAAATACTTTTTTACATCATAAAAAGAAAGTACACTTTTTTTTAAATAAAATAAAAAATATTTTTTTATGTCATGAAAAGAAAATATTCATTTGTTGGAATGAAAAAAAGTACTCTATCTACTATATAACATGAAAAGAAAATAATAATATTTCTATTTAGGGTGGGGTCGGGGCGGGGTTGGGGTGGGGGTGGGGCGGGGTTGGAGTGGTTGGTGAGGATGGGGAATATGGTGAGGAAGGCTGAAAAAGAGTCATGGAAAATATTTCCCTTCTCTTGATAAGGAAAATATTTTCCTTCCAAAATATTCAAACCAACCAAACATGACAAAATTGAAAAATATTTTCCTCCGTACCAAACACAATTGACTTTCCAATAGCAAATCTTCATAGATTCATACAAACAGGCATAATAAAATGCCATATCCTACAACTACCTTAGAGCTGTTAAGTAATAATATAGTGAAAATCCAATAGTTTTTCTCTCATTAGATCAGATTGATCATTAATTTTCTCTCGCTATTGAGATCATATGTTAACTACCATCATATAACAACAACAACATCAGATTCAGTGTAATTCTACAAATGGAGTCCGGGAAAAATACTGTATACGCACACTTGTTATACTCTTGTACATAGTCGAATCTAATCTACCTTCTATATAACAGACCTATTTTTGCTACTCCGCTTTCCTCTATCTCGTTCTCTTTTCACTTTACTGGTTCGACCAATTCAAATTCGTGCCGCGTAAGGTCCACCGGAGGCAAAAGAGCTACTATCATTTAGGGCTGCTGGTGGAGGACTGATCCAATGCTAGTATTTTATTCTGCTTTTCATTGGGCAGCTTAAATACACTAGGAAGAGTGGACTTCCAATTTACTCCACAAGAAGTACTTCTTTTGTGCTTTGTAGCTGAATTTGCAGTTGCAACTATTCTCATTTGCTCAATTAAGGCATTTGTATTCCCTTCCTCTGATAATATTTCCTCTAATTGCTGTGGATTGATAACTAGCTTCACTCTCCAAACACCTGTTAGGAATTAAATACAAAATTAGAAAATAAGAAAAAGGCTTTCGGGCACAGTAGCGGAGGTAGGATTTTTGCTAAGGGAATTAAAAAAAAGAGAAAGTTAAAAATTAAGTGGTAAGTGTACTAGCGACCTAACAAAGGTTTTGAACCCTTTTGATCACCACTGAGCTATGCTTTTAGGCTGTGTCAGGGGGATTCAAAATATAAAATATAAAGGTATAAATCGAATTTTTCCTTCTATATACAATGTAATTTTCCGACGAAAAGGATTATGGTGAACTCCTTTCGGCCCCTAAATCCGCCCCTGTATTCAAAATTCAAGTTTTAAATAAACATAGAAAAAAAATGAAGTTCTTTATTTGATGTATATTGCATTTAGACTCATTTTTGCCATCTAGGGCGGTTCACATTCACTCTTCATACATGTTAAAGATATAACTAAGCAAATAAAAGTATGTTACTAACAGTTTAAACTTTTAGATAAGATGATACACTTTAACAAAGTATCATAGCAGGCAGAGATACCCGACTTCGAGTCTCACCGCCTCCACTATAAAAAAAAATTTACACTCATGAAAAAATACTCAGCCCAATGTACTAAGCTTCGGGGAGGGGCCGAACCAAGAGGGCCTATTCTAGGCAGCCTTACCCTACATTTCTTTAAGAGGCTGCATTCCACGGTTCGGATCCGTGATCTCCTGATCACATGACAACAAACTTTACCAGTTATGCCAAGGCTCCCCTTCCCTTCCGCTAATTAAGTAAATTAAAGTGACTCTTTTTAACCGTTAAGCTTTTATTAGACCAGATGGAAACACATTTCAAGAATATATGTTACAAACTATTCCTATCTAAAAATACCTTCTCGTTGAGCTGGCAAAACTTCCATGGCTGACCCTTTTGTCAAATTACTCGAAGAAACTTGAATTGGCTCTTTCTTTTCTTCTTCTGATATTTGTTCTTTTTCAATCACACGAAGAAGATAATAGAATTCGCCGTCGACGAGTAATTCTTGATCATGTAATGGACAAGACAAACGATTTGAACTGAAAATGTTGTAACCTGGGAATTCATCTAGGACTTGTCGAACTAATTTAGGACCTTTGAGGTTTAATATTTCTCCAGAATCTGTCATAACACGAGCAAAATTTAAATCTAGTTTTCTTGCATCTGTTGTCACTGCTTTCATTGAACAGTTGCAGTTTCCCATTGATAAAAAAAGAGAATATTTTGTTCAATGAATGAAAAAGAAATGGTGGGGTTTGTTTGTAGTGTGTGAGTGTGCGTACATATATAATATATTACGAAAAGTTTAAATTATGTGCAACTATCAGAATATATATATTTTTTGGGTTTAAATAATATAGTATAGTACATTATTTGGTCATTTTTACCCGTTGCAGCAGGTAATCTCTCTTGTTTTCAAGATTATAATTACATATTAAGGAGGCTTAGGTGTAAATATTAGTATATTATTTGAGTGACTTGATACTGTCAAAAATTCTTTATACTGACGGTGCATATAATTACTTAAACTCATAGTACTTGTTACATCATTCATTCACAACAATAGGTAAAACTTTAGGGATCGTTTGGTATGATATGTAAGCAAAAATAGTCTTGAGATAAAAATGTAGTACCCCTTAGTTGTTTAGTTATTAATCATGGGATAAGTTATCACATGATTAAAAATCGTACCAGAATAACTTATACCTACCAGACGGTAGAATAGTAATCCTATGATAAGTTATCTCAGGATAAAACAGTAAAATTGACTATTCCAGGATTAAAATCCCAGCATAACTAATTTCAGTATAACTAATCCCATCATAACTAATCACAACATAACTTGTCTTCAAACCGAACGACCCCTTAAAGTTTAAGTAGTACACACATCAATGTAAGCATTTTTTACACGTCATCAAGTCTATTCCTATTGTAGCAGGTAACTTATCTTATTTTTAAGATTTCAGCACTCACATTTTAAGGAGGCTTACATGTAAATATCCTTTAATTTGAATAACCTGATAGTGTACATAACTAAACTCAAATTTATATAGCATGATCCTAATGTAATAACCTAAAAATTGAAATATATATATATATATATATATATATATATATATATAAATCTTTAGAAAAATTCAAGAGGTCACGGATTTAGAAGAGGAGGAGACAATCAGACAAGTGGACGAGAGTAGGTGTACTAAGGATAGCAGAAATTTGTGGGAATAATTATTGGCTTTTTGAAAATTTGAAATCGAAACTTAAGTGATTAGACCGTTGGGATAATGATGCATTAATAATGGGTGAAATTTGTCATAGAGTGAATTTAACTTTTATGCACGTGATAACATTTCAGGATGTCCACATATGTAGCATTTTGTTCCAGGAGGAGGAGTGTATGTATCTTCCTTGTAAGAAGAACATCATGAAAAACAAAGTCAAAAAAGTAGTTGATTTTTGTTTGAGTAAAAACAAATTCATGAACGGCTAAAGCAAACCGTGAATCACTCTCATGATCTCCCTGGATAGAAAATGATCGTGGTAATAACTAATAAACAATTAATTGAAAATTATTTAGGCGATTATAACGTTACATGCGATTTCTAGATAACACATAGACGATTTATGGTAATAGCTAATAAACGATCAACAAGAGATCATTTAGGTGATCATAAAATACACGGACGATTTTTAGGTAACATATATGCGATATATGATTTAATCAGGGTCTTATAAAACATAAACATGGTAATAATTAATAAACGAACAACCAGAGATAACTTAAGCGATCATAAATAATATATGGGCAATATCTAGGTAACACAGACGATTTATGATTACATCATGATCTCTTACTTTATAAAAATGATTGTGGTAATAACTACTAAGCTATCAACCGCAGATCATTTAGGCGATGATAAATTCACATGCGATTTTCTAGATAACACATATGCGATCTATGGATTCACTAGTATCTTCCACTTTATAAAAAAAATTCTGGTAATAACTAATAAGCGATCTACCGAAAAATAATCCTGGTAATAATTAATAAGCGATCAGGAGATCACTTAGGTGATCACAAAACATACATGGACAAAATGTAGATAACACATAGGCAATCAATAATTCACCAGTATCTCTCGCTTTATAAAAAGAGAAGAATAATAACAACTAATAAACGATCAACCGAAAATTACTTTAGGCAATCATAGATAATACATGTGTGATTTCTTGAAAATAGCGGAATTTCAGATTTATGGTCATAAAATGCCGAAAACGAGGAACGATCATGTAGAAGCGATAACTATTGTTCCTTAGATCGTTTTTGACGGAATTTTTTAGGCGATTCGGGTTCTGTCATCCAGCTGCTTGTGGGTGGCGTGGGCTATATAGCATACGCAAAATCTGAGAATCGGGTGGAATTCTAATTTTATTACCCTAAAACGCCAAAAAACGAGGAACGATCATGGCGAAGCAATGTTTATTGTTCCTTAGGTCATTTTTGATGGGCCGGCAAAATTTAGGCGATTCGAGTCTAGTCACCCCGACGCATGCAGATGACGTGGGTTATAACACACAAAAATCTAGGAATCGGGAGGAATTCCAGATTTATGGCCCTAAAATGCCAAAAAATGAGGAACGGTCATGGCGAAGAAATGACTAAATTTCCTTAGGTCGTTTTGATGGACTGACAAAATTTTAGGGGATTCAGGTACGGTCGCCCGGATGTATGTAGATGGCGTGGGCTATAACATACGTAAATCAGGAAATCGGGCGGAATTCGGGCGGAATTGCCCTAAATCGCAAAAAAAAAAAAAAAGAAGAGAAACAGTAATGAAGCAAAAACTATTGTTCCTTAGGTCGTTTTTTATGGGCCGACAAAATTTTAGGGGATTCGGGTTCGGTCGCCCGGATGCATTAAGATGGCGCGAGCTATAAAGCACACGAATATGTGCGAATTGGGCGAAATTCTAATTTTTTGGCCCTAAAACGCTAGGAACGGTCATGGTGAAGCAATGACTATTGTTCCTTAGGTCATTTTTGATGGATCGTTAAAAATTATGGCGATTCAGGTCCGCTCGCCCGGATGCATGCAGATGGCGTGGGCTATATAGCACACGAAAATATGAAAATCGGGCAAATTTTATTTTTTTCCTAAAGGCCAAAAACAAGAAAGGTCATGGCGAAGCAATGACTATTATTCCTTATTTATGGGCTGACAAAGTTTTAGGCGATTCGAGTTAGGTTGCCCGGATGCATGCAAATGGCGTGGGTTATAGCACAAAAAAAAAATATCTGAGAATCATGCGGAATTCCAGCTTTATGGTCTTAAAATGCCAAAAAATGAGAAACAATCATGGTGAGGTAATGAATATTGCTCCTTGGGTCATTTTTGATGGGATGGCAAAACTTTAGGCGATTTGGGTTCGATCGTCGGATGCATGAAAATGCCGTGAGCTATAACACACAAAAATTTAAGAATCAGGCAAATTTCAATTAATTAGCCCTAAAACACCAAAAAATGAGGAACAATAATAACAAAGTGATGACTATTGTTCCTTAGGTCATTTTTGATGGGCAGGTAAAATTTTTGGAGATTCGGGTCCGATCGTCCGAATGGATGCAGATGGCGTGGGTTATAGCACACGAAAGTTTGGGAATCGGGCAAAATTCGAAACTTATGGCCCTAAAACGCCAAAAAATAAGGAACGATCACGGTGAAGTGATCATTATTGTTTCTTGAGTCATATTTGATGGGCCGGAATTTTTTTAGGTGATTCGTATTCGGTTACCGGAATGGATGCAGATGGCATTGGCTATAGCACACAAAAATCGAAGAATCGGGCGAAATTTCAGTTTTATGGCCTTAAAAAGGAAAAAAAGAAACAATCATGGAGAAGTGATGACTATTGTTCCTGTCACGCCCCAACCTCGGGAGGTGGGACCGGCGCTCAATCGAGTGACCCCAATTGAGCAAGCCTTACCAAACACTATCTACCCAACTCAATACGAATAAGGGGAGCATGCTTTCATTTATTCAACAAAGGGAGATAGTATATTCAACATTTTTAGTTCATTTTAGATCACCACATTAACTGTAGATAAGTTAGTTTCCAAGGCTCCCATAGAGTTACAATTCATAGGCAACGTAAGTTTAGATTTACAACATGGATAGCACACCCATTCAATGCCCACGCATAACCCACATACATGTCTACGGAGCCTCTAAAGATACAAAAATAAATGTGACAACGCCGGCAACAAGGCCCCGGCTATACCTCAAAAGTGAAAGTCCAAAATAAGAAGATGTGCAATATGGCCCCTTGAAGGAGAAAGGGGCTCACCAAGATCCTTGGGAAGGAGAATGCTCAACTACACACGATCGGCACTATCTGCTATGGAGCCACCTACATTTTTAAAAAAAAATGTAGGGCCCCCGGTAAAAGGGACGTTAGTACCATGGAATAGTACTAGTATGTATAACTAAACACCATTTTACTAGAAAGAACTACCAAGAAATGACAAGTAAATCACATAGGTGAATCAAATATGCAAATCATAAAATCATTCACATAATTCCCATAACTTAGTTTGGGGCATTCCTTTCATACGTTCATCACTGTTCTCAATAGCACCGCTATCTTGAGCGGAGTCCGATCACGACCCGACCGGCTAGGTTGCCTCGTTTGAGGCATGTATCTCAATCACCATTTCATTTCCTCTATCCGGATCTCAATATCAACATATTACCACCATGTGTGCGGCATGGTGTCCGATCACGACCCGATCGGCTAGGTCGCCTTATCTAGGCGTTGTTCCTTTCTCATTAGTCATCACATACGATTCTTTATTTCACACATATCAAATCAATTCCTTGGCACTTAGGGCCACCATTATCACATCGTTTTCCGTTTTCAATATTCATCTTGCAAGTTGTGATCATAGACATATACAAGAGTAGTTTAAGTTGCAGGCACAGGTAAGTGAGCACACAGCTAGCATGAATAACTCTCAGTTTCAATCTTGGCCTATAGCCTAAGCATTTTGACACATAATTGTATTTTTCATACTTCTCTAAATTTTCAAGAATGGTACATTGCATCACATTGAGGCACATCCTTCACGTATATGTGTAGATAATTGCAAATCAATCGCAATAACAATCAATACATTAAGCAGTTCAAATCTTACCACACTTTCGTAAACGCCCACGGAGCTCAATTTCTAATAAAAGGGGGTTTTAGCCATACATACCTCAATATAGCTTCCCTTACTCTTTACAAATTTCCGGAACCCTTATCGCTTCGATCTATTTTGTAAGTATTACAAATTAATCCGAGAATTAGAGACGAAGTTGAGATTCTAGCTTGGTTCGTGCATAATATCAAATACTAAAGGTGCATTATGATCTTAGGCCCCTTTTGAGAGAAATTTCTATCCTTTTATACCCCAATTGCTCCCTTTTCAGTTTACTAGCTTCCAATACCCTAAGTTTTGATATGCATGCAAGGAATTAATTCTTATACCCCATGAATTACCTTACTAATGACCCCTTTATAGCTGAGTGTAGAAATAATACTGAGGTGATGAAGCCTTACCTCCTGGGATGAAAAATTTAGTTGCCCTTGCTTGATTATCTTCAAGGATTCAACAAGGTTTCATGGAGTAATTTGGTGGGGGGAAACTTTCTCTCACTTAGACCCCTCTCCCTCACTCTAGAAATGTCCAGAAAATTGCTCAAAATGAGCTATAATACCGAATATAACAATAGGGGCGTCGGGTTAAAAATTAGAAAATTGGAGCCCCGAGTCGGATCTGTGACCGCATTTGCGATCGCAAAGTGGAAATGCGGGCCACATATTGGACCGCAAAAAGGCTCCCAAAACCTGAACCTTCTGCTTGGGTATGCGACGGAAATGCGGTCCGCATACCCGTTCTGCGGTCGCATTATGCACCGCAGAACTGACCTTCACAAGATCCCAAGGAAATTATGCGACGACTATGCGGTCCGCATATCGGTTATGCGATCGCATAGTGGACCGCATTTTTAACCTCAAATTAGCTAACACCCTGACTCACTCTGCGGCAGAAATGCGGTTCGCATACCTGGTATGCAACCGCATTCTAGATCGCATATTTGTACTTTTCTGGGAAACTTTGATTCTTAGTTTTTAAATGCATAGATCAGCTCAAAGGGTCCGAACCGCAGCGAGGAATTTTTGTGAGTTTCTATCACCTGACCCTAACTAGGCACTACGAGTTTCAGGTTTAGAGTGGAAATTTTTCACGGGGCCTCACATCCTTCCCCACTTAAGATCATTCGTCCTCGAATGAGGATCAAGGTTCACTTACTAATAGTCTTTGTGCATCCTTCTGCCCTTTATAACCTGAAACATATTGCCAGTCCCCAAATTTAGCTAACTCCCTAAATTTCCGAAAATTTCGCCAGAGTTTTCTTTGTATTTAGGCCTATCCCCCTGTCAGAGAGCCCCAGAATCATATCCTAACAGCATAAATATATTTCATGAACATAATGTAACTTGTACAACACCTACCAAGGCCGTATAGGCTATCACATTTCCAAAAAGGGGACGGTTTTACATAGATCAACCCAAAAGATAAGAGTTCATAGGAACTAAATGCATTAAAGTTGTTACCTGACTATTCAAACAAATGCGGATACTTCTTTTTCATTTCATCCTCGGCTTCCCAAGTAGCTTCCTCAACTTTCTGGTTCCGCCATAATACTTTCACGGATGCAATTTCCTTATTTCTCAATTTTCAAACCTGCCTATCAAGAATGGCAACTGGAACTTCTTCATACGATAGCTCTTCATTAACCTCAATGGTCTCAGCTGGCAAAATGGTTGACGGATCTCCCACTACCTTCCTTAACATAGACACATGAAAGACCGGGTGTACCAATGACATCTCGGGTGGCAGCTGGAGCTTATATGCCACCTGACCAATCCTCTGAATGATCTTGTACGGTCCGACATACCTCGGACTCAATTTTCCCTTCTTTCCGAACTGCATAATGCCCTTCATAGGGGATACCTTCAGAAATACCCAATCATCTTCTTTGAACTCTAAATCTCTGCGACGAACATCCGAGTAAGACTTTTGGCGACTCTGAGCAGTCTTCAACCTATCTTTAATAACCTTGACTTTCTCCATGGCCTTATGTACAAGGTCCGGCCCTATCAACTCCGCTTCTCCAACCTCGAACCATCCAATAGGAGATCTACATCTCCTACCGTACAATGCCTCGAATGGTGCCATCTGGATACTAGCATGGAAACTGTTATTGTAAGCAAATTCTATGAGTGGCAAATGGTCATCCCAACTACCCTTGAAATCAAGAGTACAAGCTCGCAACATGCCTTCAAGCGTCTGAATAGTCCGCTCAGCTTGCCCATCGGTTTGTGGATGAAAAGTTGTGCTAAGATTCACCTGCGTCCCCAAACCTTGTTGAAACTTCTTCCAAAAGTTGGCTGTGAACTGAGCCCCCTGACTCGGAANTTTCTTTCTTACAAACAAGACCGGTGCGCCCCATGGCAATACACTCGGCCAGATGAAACCCTTTTCTAGCAAATCCTTCAATTGCTCCTTTAGCTCTTTCAATTCTGCTAGTGCCATCCTGTAAGGTGGAATTGATATAGGCTGTGTGCCTGGCATTACATCGATCCCAAAATCAATCTCCCTATCTGGTGGAATCCCAGGGAGCTCATTTGGAAAGACATCTGGAAATCATTCACAACTGGTACAGACTCAAGGCTAAGTGCCTCGGCATTGGTGTCCGTAACGCGAACCAGATGATAGATACACCCCTTCTCGGTCATCTCTGCAGCCTTAAGGTAGGAAATAAACTGACCTCTTGGCACTACATTATCCCTCTTCCACTCAATAACAGGCTCATTAGGAAATTTAAGCCTCATAGTTCTGGTCCGATAGTCAAGTTTGGTAAAACATGAATAAAGCCAATCCATCCCCATTATTACATCAAAGTCGACCATCCGTAACTCAATAAGATTGGCCGTGGTATCCCTACCCCGCACCGTAACAATACAACTTCTGTAAACTCGAGCAGCCAAAATTGACTCACCAACCGCGGTAGATACCGAGAAAGGTTCATGAAGCTGTTCTGGTTCTATCCCAAATTCTATAGCAACAAATGGGGTAACATAGGATAAGGTGGAACCGGGGTCAATAAGTGCATACACATCATGAGACTGAACAGTCAGAATACCTGTAACATTATCTGGAGAAGCCTCTGCAGTCTGACGACCACTCATAGAATAGAATTGGCTGGAACCTCCTGAACTCTGCGCACCACCCCTAGCTGCACCACGCCCTGCAGGTGTTGGGGTACCTCGAGCTAGGAGAGGGGGCTGAAGATGTAACAGCTGCTGGACTGGAAGGCTGAGCTGCGCCCCTGCCCGCTCCCTGGCGGGATACACGACAATGCCTCTGGATATGACCCCTCATCCCACACCCATAACATATAGGTAGCTCCATGTAGCAAATCCCCGAGTGCATCTTCCCGCACCTGGGGCACGGGGACCTCTGCTGCTGCTGGGACCTCTCTCCTGATCGACCCCGCTGATGGGATCCCCTTTTGCTCTGACCGGGCCTGAAACGACTCCACTGCTGCTGGGTTGGCCCTGATGGCGGTGCACTAGCTGAAGACTGGGCGATAGACTGGGAAGGCCCTGATGATCCTCCCCTGAAGGCTGATCTTCGCCCACCCTGCGACTCTCCCATGTTGCCCGTAGACTGGGCCTTGCTGTTACCCTCTCTCTCCATTCTGTTCTTCAATTTACGACTCTGTGTGGCCTGAGAGAATGTGACCATCTTCCCGTAGTTCATATCAGAATTCAATGCAGCCGTAGAAGCCTCATTAATGGTTAAAGAATTAAGGCCCTGAATGAATCGACGCACTCTGGCCTCCATTGTAGGCAACATATGAATGGCATACTTGGACAAGCGAGCAAACTCCATGTGGTACTACCACACACTCTTGTTACCTTGCTTTAAATTCTCAAACTCTTTTGCATGGGCTGCCCTTGTCTCAGCAGGCAGAAAGTGATCCATGAAGGCATCTGCGAACTCACTCCACCTGGCCGGAGGGCTTCCCTCCTCGCGGGAATCTTCCCATAACTCAAACCATGCACAGGCCACCCTTTTCAGACGGTAGGCAGCCAACTCTACTCCCTCTGTCTCAGTTGAACGCATCACCCTGGGGGTCTTGTGCATCTCATCAATGAAATCCTGGGGGTCTTCTTCTGGATTGGCACCCGAAAATACTGAGGGTCTAACTGAAGAAATCTGTTCACCCTGGAATTGGTGGAATCCCCTTGCTGGCTAGATGGTGAACTGGGTGCAATACCTGACCTCTGGGCTTGAGAGGCCACTAGCTGGGTCAACATCTGAATAGCTCCCCAAAGATCCCCGTCAGAAATACCAGAACCGGAAGCTGGGGCTGGAGGCGGAATATGAGTATCAACGGGAGGGATAGTGGTGCCCTCCGTATGCGTAGGAGCTGGGGTAGTCTGCTCTGGAATAGAGGAATCCGATGGAGTAATAGCAGGGCGACTACCCTCAACCGCAACATCAATTAATGAATCATCAGCCACTCCTGGGGTGTCATTTTTTCCTTGGCCAATTCTCGCTTTCTTCTTAGGTGCCATTTACTGAAAGATAGAACAATGCACTGATTAGGAAGGAAACAGTTCCACCGCATGACCCAGATTATCAAAGAAGGGTGTTATTCCAAAATGCCCAAGTAGCCTCCAACTTATAGATGTGGTCGACTTCACGCCGATAAGAAGGACTCTACCAGACACGGCTCCGAGACATCCTAGGACACTTTAAAACCTTAGGCTCTGATACCAAGTTTGTCACGCCCCAACCTCGGGAGGCGCGACCGGTGCTCAATCGAGTGACCCCAACAGAGAAAGCCTTACCAAACACTATCTACCCAACTCAATACGAATAAGGGGACCATGCTTTCATTTATTCAACAAAGGGAGATAGTATATTCAACATTTTTAGTTCATTTTAGATCACCACATTAACTGCAGATAAGTTAGTTTCCAACGTTCCCATAGAGTTACAATTCATAGGCAACGTAAGTTTAGATTCACAACATGGATAGCACGCCCATTCAATGCCCACGCATAACCCACATACATGTCTACGGAGCCTCTAAGGATACAAAAATAAATGTGACAACGCCGGCAACAAGGCCCCGGCTATACCTCAAAAGTGAAAGTCCAAAATAAGAAGATGTGCAATATGGCCCCTTGAAGGAGAAAGGGGCTCACCAAGATCCTTGGGAAGGAGAATGCTCCGCTACACACGATCGACACTATCTGCTATGGAGCCACCTACATTTTTTTTAAAAAAATATAGCGCCCCCGGCAAAAGGGACGTTAGTACCATGGAATAGTACTAGTATGTATAACTAAACACCATTTTACTAGAAAGAACTACCAAGCAATGACAAGTAAATCACATAGGTCAATCAAATATGCAAATCATAAAATCATTCACATAATTCCCATAACTTAGTTTGGGGCATTCCTTTCATACGTTCATCACTGTTCTCAATACCACTGCTATCTTGAGCAGAGTTCGATCATGACCCGACCGGCTAGGTTGCCTCGTTTGAGGCATGTATCTCAATCACCATTTCATTTCCTCTATCCGGAGCTCAATATCAGCACATTACCACCATGTGTGCGGCATGGTGTCCGATCACGACCCGATCGGCTAGGTCGCCTTATCTAGGCGTTGTTCCTTTCTCATTAGTCATCACATACGATTCTTTATTTCACACATATCAAATCAATTCCTTGGCACTTAGGGCCACCACCATCACATCATTTTCCGTTTTCAATATTCATCTTGCAAGTTGTGATCATAGACATATACAAGAGTAGTTTAAGTTGCAAGCACAGGTAAGTGAGCACACAACTAGCATGAATAATTCTCAGTTTCAATCTTGGCCTATAGCCTAAGCATTTCGACACATAATTGTATTCTTCATACTTCTCTAAATTTTCAAGAATGGTACATTGCATCACATTGAGGCACATCCTTCACGTATATGTGTAGATAATTGCAAATCAATTAATGCACAATAACAATCAATACATTAAGCAGTTCAAATCTTACCACACTTTCGTAAATGCCCACGGAGCTCAATTTCTAATAAAAGGGGGTTTTATCCATACATACCTCAATATAGCTTCCCTTACTCTTTACAAATTTCCGGAACCCTTATCACTTCGATCTATTTTGTAAGAATTATAAATTAATCCGAGAATTAGAGACGAAGTTAAGATTCTAGCTTGGTTCGTGCATAATATCAAACACTAAAGGTGCATTATGATCTTAGGCCCCTTTTGAGAGAAATTTCTATCCTTTTATACCCCAATTGATCCCTTTTTAGTTTACTAGCTTCCAATACCCTAAGTTTTGATATGCATGCAAGGAATTAATTCTTATACCTCATGAATTACCTTACTAATGACCCCTTTATAACCGAGTGTAGAAATAATACTGAGGTGATGAAGCCTTACCTCTTGGGATGAAAAATTTAGTTGCCCTTGCTTGATTATCTTCAAGGATTCAACAAGGTTTCATGGAGTAATTTGGTGGGGGAAACTTTCTCTCACTTAGACCCCTCTCCCTCACTCTAGAAATGTCCAGAAAATTGCTCAAAATGAGCAATAATACCGAATATAACGATAGGGGCGTCGAGTATAAAATTAAAAAATTGGAGCCCCGAGTCGGATCTGCGATCGAATTTGCGATCGCAAAGTGGAAATGCAGGCCGCATATTGGAGCGCAAAAAGGCTCCCAAAACCTGAACCTTTTGCTTGGGTATGCGACGAAAATGCGGTCCGCATACCCGTTCTGCGGTCGCATTATGCACCGCAGAACTGACCTTCACAAGATCCCAAGGAAATTATGCGACGACTATGCGGTTCGCATATAAGTTATGCGATCGCATAGTGGACCGCATTTTTAACCTCAAATTAGCTAACACCCTGACTCACTCTGTGGCAGAAATGCGGTCCGCATACCACCGCATTCTAGACCGCATATTTGTACTTTTCTGGGAACTTTGATTCTTGGTTCTTAAATGCATAGGAAAGGGTCCGAACCGCGGCGAGCAAGCCGCGAAGAATTTTTGTGAGTTTCTATCACCTGACCCTAACTAGGCACTAGGAGGTTCGGGTTTAGAGTGGAAATTTTTTCACGGGGCCTCACAGTTCCTTAGGTCGTTTTTGGTGGGCCGGAAACTTTTTAGCCTATTCGGATCCGGTCACCCGGTTGCATGCATATGACGTGGGCTATAACACGCGAAAATGTGGGAATTGGGCGGAATTCTAGTTTTATGGCCCTAAAAGGCAAAAAAGAGGAACAGTTATGGCGAATCTATGACTATTGTTCGTTAGGTTTTTTTGATGGGTCCGGCAAAGTTTTAGGTGATTTGGGAACGGTCGCCCAGGTCCATGCTGAAGGCGTGGGCTCTAACACACAAAATTTCGAGAATCAGGCGGAATTCCAATTTTCTGGCCCTAAAACGCCAAAAAATGTGTAACGGTCATGGCGAAGCGATAAGAATTTTTTCTTAGGTAATTTTTGATCGTCCGGCAAAATTTAAGGTGATCCGGGTCTGGCCGCCTTGGCCCATGCAGATGGCGTGGGCTATAGCAGACGAAAATTTGAGAATTAGTTGGAATTCCAGATTTATGGTCATAAAATGCCAAAAAACGAGTAATGGTCCTGGCGAGGCAGTGGCTATTATTCCTTAGTCCATTTTTGATGGTCCGAAAAAATTTTAGGCGATGCAGGTCCGGTTGCTCGGGCTCATGCAGAAGCCATGGACTATAGCACACGAAAATTTAGGGATCAGGCGGAATTTCAGTTGTATGGCATTAAAAATGCCAAAAAGCGAGGCACTGCCATGGCGAGGTGGTAAAAATTGTTTCTTAGGTCATTTTTATGGTCCGATAATATTTGGCAATCCGGGTCCGATCGCCCGGTCCCATGTAGTGGCATGGTCTATAGCACACGAAAATCTGAGAATCGAGCGAAATTATAATTTTATGGCCCTAAAACGCCTAAAAAGAGTAACGGTCATGGCGAGGCGGTGACTATTGTTTCTTAGGTCATTTTTGATGGTCCGGTAAAATTTTAAGCTATCTGGGTGATTGGGTCCAATCCTACACTACTATTGGTAGAGAGGGTAGTCGATACAGGTTTAACCCAACTAGGTCGGGATCGAATCTACAGGGAGTTAATAATTGGAATTAGGTTTATATCTAAGTCTAGATTCGGGTTTTGCTCTTAATTACACTTTCACAAATATTTGGTTTGATTTCTACTTCTAACTTTACTCTAAAGATTGCAATAATTGAAACTAAGGATAATATTTTTGTTGTTGGTTTTCAAATGTTTAAAGAGACTAGGGTCGTGATTCTACCTATGTGGATATCTAAATACTAAAATCTAGGATAATCTTGTGATTAGTTGGGGTCGTAATATGGCTATCACTCCCGGGTACTCACTCTATACCTCTCGGTAGTTTGAGTGATTTTGCCCAATTTGACTTTCTCAAGTCCAAATGGGTATTCATGCAATTCAAGTGATATTACCTCAAGTCAGGTATTACTATCTCTAGGTTAACCCTTTAATTGGGGCTATCAATTTCTTGAGTTTACCCCAACTTCTTGTTAGCCTAGTTTTCCTAGACTTAGTCCCTCTTTCTCAAGTAGAGACTAAATCATAAAGGCATGAATCAGTGTTTGCAACCACTAATCCTATAGTTCTAGCTAGAACTAGGCTAAATATCACTAACCCATACACATTCAAGCCCTAAAATTTAATACCCATCAAATACTCACACTAGGGTTGGGTCACAACCCTAGCTATGGGATTAGCTACTCATGAAAATAACAAAAATTAAAGAGGAAATGAAGATAAAATTCATAATACTAGATTAAAAAAAAATTTAATGTTGAAAGATAATTCTAGTACAAAATTGCCCAAAGCGGAATATCCAGCCGTCTCACGTGCTCAGCTAAAACATAACATAACCTAAAAATGTCAAAAAGATCTATTTATACTAAGCTGAAATTTTCAGACAAAAGTACCCCCACGGAGGTTGTGCGGCCGCGTAGTTTAGAGTGCGGCCGCGTTCTTGCTTTTGTGTCCGCGTTCTTCAAATCTGGATCTGAGTTGAGATGAGTTTCGCGGACCGCATAATTTCAATCGCGGTCGTGTAATGAACTTCTATGGATGCACAATTCTGACGCGGACCGCACTTCCTTCTTTTGTTCAATTTGTGAGCTCTCTGAACTTCATGCACTGCAGTCTGCATAATTTCCATCGCGGCCGCGGTGAGACTTTCGCAACCGCACATTTGTTGCGCGGACCTCGCTTATCATTTGGCCTGAAAATGCACTCTCTGAATCTCCCTTTCGCGGGCCGCATATTTTGATCGCGGCCGCATTGTGGCTTCCCTGGCCGCACAATATTTGTGTCCGCGTTTCAGATCTCTTTGCCCGTTCTTGAGTTTTGTTCAAGTTTTGACTCCTTTATGAGTTGATTATGACTCCTTTGGCTCATTTTGATCAATTCTTGCAAGCAAGCATATTACATTAGTTTCCGAGAATACCTCTATGCATTTTTTGCCTAAAACGCAAGTAAAGAGAGCAAATAATAGGTTAAAATCCCTACTTATCAACTCCCCCAAACTTAAGCGTTTGCTTGTCCTCAAGCAAATAAGGCAATTCCCACCTCCACAAACACAGAAGGATATTTCAGCTGCCCTAATGCGAATCAATCATGCATCAATTAGGACTAACAATTACCCTCAACAAAAATGAATTATCAACAACACAATGTTTGACCTTTTGAGTACCATAGTTCTAATTCGACACTAGAGCATCAAAAGTTGACTTAATTCATCAAGGAAGCTCGCTCTATTATGTAGGTCATTGTGGAACCCAAACTCCCTCTCCTCTACTCTCCATAAGCAAATCCTACTTTAGAATTGTAACACTCAAAAACAAGGATATTGAAGAAGTACGCTCATCTCTCTCAAAAGAATGACACAAGTCCGGCTCTAAGTACCATAAGCTTGCCCCTTATGTAAATCACCACTAATGTAAGCTCACTCAACTCGAAATCATATAGGGCTTTTGCGGGAATGTAATGAAGGCTTTTGGATCAAGGTAGGACTTATCGGTATATGATGGTTTCATCTTTCCTTAAGCACTTCATTTTCTCATTTCGGCTCATACTTTCTTGACTCTTTGAGTCATTTTCTTCTTCCTTAGGGGACTAGAGAGACACACTGTCACTCTTTCTTGCTCATGACAATCATTTTTCTCCTTTTCTAATCATTCCATGCCTTTCATCATTGCTTTCTTTGAATCCCTTCACTTTTCTATCTTATTCACTTTCTTTTTGACATATTTCTTTTTGGCTTTTCTTTCTTTTCTTTTGCCTTCCCTTTTCTTCATTTCTTTTTGTTCTTTGTACCTTTTATCACTTCCACTTTCCTCGTCTCTCCCCTAAACTTATGCTTTTGCCACTTGTCTATCAAGAATGCCAAGGAAAGATCGGGTGCCAAGAGAGGGTCATCATAGAACGGATAAAGGCTTGTAACGTGGTTATTGAAAGAAAAAGGGCTTCGGCTCAAAGGGTTTGACTAGGGATATCATATTGGTAGGCTACGGAAGCTTTTAAGTTTCAAATTGGATCAACGAGAGCCTACAATCATTTCTCAAGTCGAGCTACACTTAGAATTCACATATATAAACATTCAGGGCAAGTTCTAGACTTATTGGCACGAAACTCGGACTTGCAATTCAATACCTCACCTCACAAGCTGTTGGATTGTTAAAATGACAGAGTCGAGGGCCTACAACAACCCTAGCCGAGATTGAACATCACAAATGGCTCAAAGAAACCACTCGATGATTGTTTTAGTCAACACAAGAGTCTAAAGGTCACAACTAGAACTATTCTTTGCCTATCAACTTGTTTCTAACCATAAGGTCGAAGGTAAATGTGTTAGTACCAAGTGACGCCTTCTTGAGACACTTTTATTCATTAATACTATTTACACCAAAACATAAATAAAACGGACTCAATCCCTTAAGAAGGTTGTCACGCCATCCATCATTGGGAAGAGCCACCCGGTTCACACAACATCCACCTTTGGAAAGAACTGTGTCATTAAGAAAACCAAAGACTTATTGTTCAGATAAACATAAAAAAGAAGCTAACAACTTAAAAAGAAACTACTAAAGGAAGTAAGAAGCTATGCTAATAAGGGTAGATAACGAAAGAAGTTACGAAGTAAACTACTAATATATACAAACTTGAGGTAAAGCGGATATATACATAAATGGAAATGAATATATACATCAAATGGTAAAAATATATACATACAAAATGTGAAAATGACGAATATATACATACCATAAGTAAAAATAACGAATATATACATACCAAAAGTGAAAATAAAGATAAACAAAGATAAATAAAAATAGTGTAATGGTTATTACATACCAAATGTCATAAATCAAAATGGACCACCCCCCAAATGAAAGATAGCATTGTCCTTAATGCTAATAACAATTCTAATCTCGAAATCTTTACCCGATCAATAGGGAAAAGGGGGTAGAGAGTAAAGAAAACTCCCTATGTGGTCTTTGTCTGCATCGGGTCCTCAGCCTGAACAGTGTCAACAGCATCCTCTAACTGTATCTCCACATCCTCTGGGAATCATGGGGTTGCTGAGCATCTGAATTAGCTCCTCAGCAGTGTGTGTTGCTGTAGCTGGATCCTCAGACTGGCCGGCTACTGCCCTTGGTACCTCGGGCTCTGCTGCATGTGCTGCCGGGACTGTCTCCTCCATAAGAAGGTCCATAGGCAAATCTATAGCATGTGTAATCTTCTCAAACTCCTTAGCCAACTTCCCAAACGACTCCTTTTGAGTCTTCTTCAGCTTCTTCACCTGCTTCCCCAAATCCTTAATCACCTTCCCATGTGCATCAAGAGTCTCCCTGATCTTCTTCTGGTGATCCAAAATCTTCTTCTGGTTGTCCATAATCTTCTTCAATGAGTCCTCCACTGATGAAGGTACCTGAAGCTATGTTGGGACTGAAGACTGTGCTGCCAATGCACTGGATATGGCAGACAACTTTGTGGTAGTTGCCTACATCCAGTTGTTGAGACTGGAGAGTGTCTAGGAAACCTTCAGTGCAGTCTGAGGGTACGTAGAAGATGATGGCACTGACAGTGGCACTGAAGATGGAGGAGGCATATCTGCTGCTCCGGTAGAAGCACCGGTGGCTGTAGAGGGTTCTAAAACTAATCCTGTGGCCACTACCCCTGGCTCTTCAAACTGGCCAGTGGAGGTAGTGGCCTTACCCTTGAATTTAGGGTTGTCCGGTCCCTGGAGTGTACACCATGAGAAACGTTTTTAGCCTTCACCTCCATATCAAAGTGTCTCGGCTCAACCCCTTGGTTTTTGAAGTACTCAGTCAGGAAGTTGGGGTAGGGATAAGATCTTTCTTCTTTCTGCAGTGCGTTGGAGATGTTGTAGGACATCAAGTTTCCTACATTGATAGGATATCCTGCCATGATGGAAGCTACCAACACTGCTCGGGAAAGTGGGAGGACATGGTCATGCTGGCAAGGGTCAAGACGGCTGCACACAAATGTTTGCGACCCTTTTGCTTCAAAGCTAAGGGTGTTTCTGAGGATTGGCACTCCTGCTGTGAGCCATACAGGTGGACCCCAGAATAGCAAGTAACTCAGCTAGCCATGGGAGAACTGCCTCACCCAAGGCTACTTCTCCAGGTATTGCACTGACTCAACCTCCTCAAACCCTACATATCTGTTCAGTGCTTGGCCATCAAACCGGATTTTCAAGTTCCGGACCATCGTCACTTTTGTACCCTTTTGATTTGGGCAACATTGGCATAGAACTCCTTGACGAGGTATTCATTGGCATCATGCGGACGGTCAGAGAACCATTTCCACCCTTTTCTCTCCGAGAGTTGTCTTAGAACATTTGGATTGTTCTGGCTCAGGTATTTGGTTATGAATTGTCGCTCAAGAGTGAGCAACCTTTGGGCCCACCATTCCCGGAATTCGGCATAAGCTTTCTCACTGACAAACCTATCCGCCCATACCTTCGGGTTCCTTGATCTATCTAGGCCTCTCACAACTGTATCACCCCCTCTCCCGTCATCCGAGAATTAATCATCGTCATCTAAATTGATTGGTACTAGGGAAGCATGTGAGGGGGAGGGTTCAGAATCTTTACTTCCCTCTTCCGAACCCTCAGATGAAGGAGGACTCATCAAGCAAATGCAATCTCCCCTGAATTTGTTAGGACTGGACTTCCGGCTGTGCCTGCCCGGAGTTTCCTTCAGAAGCCTCCCCGGGTAGGACATACTCACTAGTGTATGAAGTGTACGGGGCTCTATTGGCGGTTGCCTTCTTGGCGATTACTTTTTGGACTGATAGAGGTATGTTGGGTTTGCCCTGACCCCGACCTTGGGAAGGTTCTGCCCTCAATTTGGAAGTATCACCTCTACCTCGGGAACACACCATTGTCTGCAACATACAAGTAGTGAAAATTAGTTAGGATTAGGGTTTCAATAGGTGTTAAAGCATTACAGAAGAAATAAAAGTCAGTGCTTCTCAGAACAGGGCAGCGCGGACCATACAAAAGTCAGTGCGGCCGCGAACTGCCAATCACGGTCCGCATAAAAGTGAACGCCGACCGCGAAGAGACCAGTCTCAGACTACTGGTCTCTGAAGTTGGTCAATCAGACCGCACAAAAATGAATGCCGCCGCAAAAGACTCACCACGGACTGCACAAAAGTGAACGCGGCCTCGAAGAAAAATGGCCGAGTCTCTGAAGTTCAAAAATGCGGTCCGCATAAAATTAAGTGCGGCCGCAAAAGATCAATAGCGGACCGCACAAAATTTACCGCGGCCGCGAAATCTAACAAATGTCAGTGCCTCTGAACTAGGGTATCACGGACCGCACAATTTTTTACGCGGCCGCATACCCTGTCGCGGACCGCGCAAAAATGTGAGCGGCCACGAAGTTCAAATCACATCGGCACTGATGAACACCTGATACTAGGGTTTTCACTATCTAAAAAAAATTTATGGAAATTAACCATGCAAAGATACTAACCCCAGCCCCCATTATGCATTTAACACTACCTATATGATTCTAAGCAAGATTTAAGCATCAATTCAACTTTTTGGAATGAATTTAACCCTAGATAAAAAAAACTAAAACAACGAGAAAAGAAAAAAAGAAGAAATTAAATCATTGAAAATGAACATACCAGTAATGAAATGTAGCAAGGAATCACACTTGATGAAAATGGAAAGAGATTGAAAGCAAGAACAATTGCATTTTGCTTTAGGTGTGTGTGAGAAGTCAAGGTTTGTAAAGTGTGAATAGTTCCAAGAAGTCATATTTATACTCTGAACCCAGTGACCCACTAACTTACTTGAGTGCGGCCGTGAAAGTTTGTCGCGGTCTGCACTCTTTACCTGTTTGTAGCTCAGTTGGATGCGGTTCGCGAAAAATTGGCAGCGACCGCATAAATTGTGCGAACCGCGAAATTATGAACACGGCCGCGAAGTCTTAAGGAGTTTCAATAGGCAAACTTCAGAGAGTTGGCAATTTCCATCATTCAGCTGTGCGGTCCGCGTCGGATTTGTGCGGTGGCGAAGTGCTTGCGCGGTCCGCATAATTTTGGGCCCGGACCGCGAGATTTCACCACTTAGCCAACTTTTTCCTTGTTAATTTCCTGAACTGCACAACCAATTCCTACACACACTTCACAATCAGTTAGTCCAAAACAATGCCTACTCTGAGAAGAAAATCAAAAGAAAGAAAAACACATGGGTTGCCTCCCAAGAAGCGCCTGATTTAACGTCGCGGCACGACGCATGTTACCATCATTCACTTGAAATGGATCAACGCCACAACGTGGCCATCATCAACCTTACAGAGGTAGTGCTACACTCGGTGCCCATTGACTCTAAAGATCTTACCATTCTTGTTTTTCAAATCTAGAGCACCAAAAGGAGTCACATGCACCATTTCAAAGGGACCACTCCATTTTGACTTTAACTTTCCCGAAAACAT
This sequence comes from Nicotiana attenuata, assembly GCF_001879085.1. Classification (NCBI taxonomy): domain Eukaryota; kingdom Viridiplantae; phylum Streptophyta; class Magnoliopsida; order Solanales; family Solanaceae; genus Nicotiana; species Nicotiana attenuata. The sequence goes on from NW_017670434.1 coordinate 114,831, forward strand.
CCGTAACATAGAGTTGAATAAGAGAACAAGGTCACCTTCTTTGAATTCTTTGTTCTGGATATATTTATCATGTAGGTACTTCATCTTGTCCTTATACAAGGACGAACTGGAGTGAGCATGGAATCAGAACTCATCAAGTTCGTTTAATTGCTCCACCCGAAGATTGGCAGGTACACATCACTCTAGGTTCAACTTCTTCAACGCCCATATGGCCTTATGCTCTAATTCCACCAGGAGGTGAAATGCTTTCCCAAACACCAACCGATACGGAGACATACCAATTGGAGTCTTGTAAGCTATTCTATAGGCCCATATAGCATCATCAAGTTTCCTTGACCAATCAGTCCGGTTTGCATCGACAGTCTTGGATAAAATACTCTTAATCTCCTTGTTGGAGACTTCAAGCTACCACTTGCCTGGGGGTGATATGGGGTTGCTACCTTGTGAGCGACACCATATTTGGAGAGCAAAGTGTCAAAGGCTTTGTTGCAAAAATGGGAACCCCCATCACTAATGATGGCCCTTGGGGTGCCGAAGCTTGTGAATATGTTTTTCTTCAAGAAAGCCACCACACTCCGTGCTTCATTGTTGGGCAAAGCCACCGGTTCAACTCATTTGGAAACGTAACCTACAACAACAAGAATATAGGTGTTCCCACACGAACTCACAAATGGACCCATAAAGTCGATGCTCATACATCGAAAATATCAATCTCAAGGATGGTGGTGATAGGCATCTCATTCTTCCTGGAAATCCCACTGGCCCTTTGGCAAACATCACACTGCTTAACAAGCTCACTAGTATCTTTGTACAAGGTAGGCCAATAGAATCCACAGCTTAGGACCTTTGTAGCAGTTCTCGCCCCACCATGGTGAACACCATAGGGCAAAGAATGGAAAGCTTCAAGGATACCTAATTGCTCTTCTTCTGGAACACATCTCTGGATAACACCTTCGGTGAAAAATTTGAAAAGTTATGGCTCGTCCCAATAATAATCCAAGCAGTCCCGTTTGAGCTTCTTTCTTTGGTTTGAAGAGTACTCATTCGGGACAATTCTGCTTACAAGATAGCTGGCTATATCGGCAAACCGAGGCATCCCGGTCAAAGACATTGAAAGGAGTTGTTCATCCGGAAATGAATCATTGATCTCAAGGCCATCATGGGGCCTCCCCTCCTCTTCCAAATGGGACAAGTGGTCCGCCACTTGATTCTCACTCCCTTTTCAGTCTATGATTTCAAGATCAAACTCTTGTAAAAGAAGTACCCACCTCATCAATCTAGCCTTTGAGTCCTTTTTACTCATCAAATAATGAAGCGCCGCGTGATCGGTGTGAACAAACACTTTGGTACCCATGAGGTACGGGCAGAACTTTTCCATAGCAAAGACAATGGCTAAGAGTTCTTTATCGGTCACCGTATAGTTGACTTGGCATCGTTCATGGTCTTACTAGCATAGTAGACCGGATGGAATATCTTTTTTATTCTTTTCCCCAACACCGCACCCACCACCACATCGCTAGCATCACACATGAGCTCAAATGGTAAGCTCCAATTTGGTGCGGTAATGATGGGAGTGGTAGTAAACCTATACTTGAGTAGCTGAAATGCCTTCATACAATCATCATTGAACATAAATTTGGCATCTTTTTCCAACAACTTGCACAAGGGGCTCACCACCTTTGAGAAATCCTTGACGAGTCGGGGGTAAAACCCCGCGTGGCCTAGAAAGCTCCTCACTCCTTTGACGGAAGTAGGCGGAGGGGGTTTTGATATCACTTCAATTTTTGCTTTATCCACTTCAATAAAATTCTTGGAGATCTTATGGCCGAGGATAATGCCTTCCTTAACCATAAAGTGGAACTTCTCCCAATTAAGCACCAAGTTGATTTCTTCACCACGTGCCAATACCTTATCAAGATTATTCAAACACTCTTCAAAAGAATCCCCCACAATAGAGAAATCATCCATTAAAACCTCGAGGAAGTCCTCCACCATATCCGTGAATATTGCCATCATACACCGCTGAAAAGTAGCCGGTGCATTACATAGACCAAACGGCATCCTTGAGAATGCACATGTGCCATACGGACAAGTGAAAATGTCTTTTCTTGGTCTTCAGGTGCAATAAGAATCTGGTTATATCTGGAATACCCATCCCGAAAGCAATAATAAGCACGTCCGGCTAACCTATCCAACATCTGATCAAGAAATGGAAGCGAAAAATGGTCTTTCCGAGTCACTTTGTTGAGCTTCCTGTAATCCATGCATACTCTCCAACCAGTGACAGTTATTGTGGGGATCAACTCATTGTTTTCATTTGTAATCACAGTCATCCCCCTTCTTTGGGACACATTGCACAGGTGAAGTCCATGAACTATCAGAAATGGGGTAGACAACCCCAACATCCAACCATTTGATGATCTCCTTCTTGACTACCTCTTGCATGGCCTCATTCAACCTTCTTTGATGTTCCACGGAGGGTTTGGCGTCCTTCCCAATATGATTTTGTGCATGCAAAAGGCGGGGCTTATACCCCGAATATCCGCCAATGTCCAACCTATTGCCTTCTTCCACCTTTGGAGCACCGCAAGGGTGGCATCTACCTGCACGTTAGTTAAGCACGAGGAAAGAATAACAGGTAAAGTGGAACAATGGCCTAAGAACTCATACCTGAGGTGCGAAGGCAAGGGCTTCAACTCCAATGTAGGAGGCTCCTCGATTGAGGTCTTTGTTGGTGGAGCCTTCCGGTTCTCGAGGTCCAAGGAAAGTTTTTGGGGCTCATATGTTATGAACCCATTCTTTGCAAAGCATTGACATACTCCACCAAGCCTTCATTGTCATCCACATCATGATTCAATAACAGCTTCCAATATGTCTTCCATATTTATCACAACACTTGTGTCTTCAACAATCACTTCGGTCATAAGATCCACAAACGAACACACGTCGTTTTTGATGGTCCGGCAAAATTTTAGCTGATCCTGGTCTGGCCGCCCAGGCCCATGTAGAAGGCGTGGGCTATAGCACACGAAAATATAAAAATCGGGTGGAATTTAAGTTTTAAGGCCATAAAATACCAAAATATGAGGAACGGTCATGGTAAGGTAGTGACTATTGTTGCTTAGGTCATATTGACGGTCCGGTAAAATTTTAAGTTCTTCGGGTCCAGCCGCTCGAGCCCATGCAGAAGGGATGTGCAATAGCATATGTAAATCTAGGAATCGGGCGGAATTCAAGTTTTATGGCTCTATAAAGAAGAGTAACAGTAATGGCGAGGCAGTGATTATTGTTCCTTAGGTCGGTTTTGATAGTCCGAAAATTATTTAGGCAATTCGGGACCTGCCGCCCTGGACCATGCAGAAGGCGTGGGCTATAGCACACGAAAATCTAGGAATCGGCGGAATTCAGTTTTATGGCTCTAAAATGTCAAAAACGAGGAACAGTCATAGAGAGGGGGTTATCTATGGCAGTGACTATTGTTTCTTAGGTTGATTTTGATGCCGGCAAAATTTTAGGCGATTCGGGTCCGATATCCTGCGCCCGTGCATAAGGTGTGGGTTATAGCACACGAAAATCTAGGAATCGAGCGGAATTCAAGTTTTATGGCTCTAAAAGTATCAAAAATGAGGAACAGTCATGGCAAAGTCGTGACTATTGTTCCTTAGGTCGATTTTTATGGTCCGGCAAAATTTTTGGCGATCCGGGTCTGGCCTCCCGAGCCCATGCAGGAGGTGTAGCCTATAGCACACGAAAATCTGAGAATCTAATGGAATTCCATTTTTATGCTCCTAAAATGCCAAAAAACGAGTAACGGTCAAGGCGTTGCGGTGACAATTGTTCCTTACATTGTTCCTGATGGTACGAAAAAAAATTTGGCAATCCAGATACGGCCGCTAGGGCCCATGTAGAAGGCGTGTGCTATAACACATAAAAATCTGGGAATCGAGCGGAATTCTAGTTTTATGGACCTAAAATGCCTAAAACAAAAAAACGGTCATGGCGAGGCGGTGACAATTTTTCATTAGTTTGTATTTGATGGTCCAATAAAATTTTAGGTGATTCGGGTCCGGTCGGTCAGACCCATATAGAAGGCATGGGCTATAGCACATGAAATCTGGAAATCGGGCGAAATTTCAATTTTATTGCTCTAAAACACCGAATAAACGAGGAATGTTCATGGAGAGGAAGTGACTATTGTTCCTTAGGTCATTTTTTATGGTACAACATAATCTTATGCGATCCAGGTCCAGCCGCCCGGGCCCATGCATAAGGCGTGGGCTCTAGCACACGAAATTTTGGGAGTCGGGCAAAACTCTAGTTTTATGGATCTAGAATACAAAAATGAGGAACGAACATGGCAAGGCCGTGTCTATTGTTCCTTAGGTTGATGTTGATGGTCTGGCCAAATTTTAAGCAATCCGGGTCCGGCCACCCTGGCCCATGCAGAAGGTGTGGGCTATAACACACGAAAATTTAGGAATCCGGCAAAATTCCAGTTTTATGGCCTTAAAACGCCAAAAAACAGGTAACAGTCATGGAGATGCGGTGACTACTATTCCTTACATCGTTGTTGATTGTCCGGCCAAATTTTAGCCGATCCTGGTCCGACCTCCGAGGCCCATGTAAAAGGTGTGGGCTATAGCACACGAAAATCTAAGAATCGGGTGGAATTTAAGCTTTATGGCCATAAAACACCAAAAAATGAGGAACGGTCATGGCGAGACAGTGAGTATTATTGCTTAGGTCGTATTTGATGGTTCGGAAAATTTTTAGCAGATCTGAGTCTAGCCGCCTGGGCCCATGTATAAGGCGGGCTTTAGCACACGAAAATCTATTAATCGGGCGGAATTTCAGTTTTATGGCTCTAAAACGTCGAAAAATGAGGAACGATCATGGCGACGTGGTGACTAGTTTTCCTTAGGTCATTTTTTATGGTTCGGAAAATTTTTAGGCGATTTGGGTCCAGCCGCCTGGGCCCATGCAGAAGGCAGGAGCTATAGCACCCAAAAATTTGGAAATCGGGCGGAATTCCTATTTTATGGTCATAAAACACAAAAATTGAGGAACGGACTTGACGAGGTGGTGACTATTGTTCCTTAGGTTATTTTTATGGTACAATAAAATTTTAGGTGATCCGGGTCTAGCCGCTCGTGCCCATGAAGAAGGCGTGGGGTATAACAATTGAAAATGTGGAATTGAGCGAAATTTCTATTTTATGACCGTAAAATGCAAAACATCGACGAATGGTCATGGCAAGGCGGTGAATACTGTTCCTTAGGTCATTTTTGATGGTACGGCCAAATTTTAGGCGATCCAGGTCCAGCCTTCCGGGTCCATGCAAAAGTGTGGGCTATAACACACGAAAATCTAGGAATCAAGCAGAATTCCAGTTTTATAGCCCTAAAATGCCAAAAACAGGGAATGATCATGACGAGGCGATGACTATTGTTCCTTAGGTCAGTTTTGATGGGCCGGCAAAACGTTAGGTGAACCGAGTCCGGGCGCCCGTACCCATGCAGAAGGCGTGAGCTATAGCACATTAAAATCTAGGAATGGTCATGGTGAGGTGGTGACTATTGTTCCTTAGGTCGGTTTTGATTATGGTTGTCCAACAGGACGGGACGGGACAGGTCGAGACTAAATAAACAGGATGGGACGATATTTAGCCGGGACGGTGGTGGGACGGTCCTAAACGGGACGGGATAAATGGGACGAAACGGTAGGCCCATCCCATTCCGCTAACAAACGGGATGGGACGGCACGGTTTGCAACGGCTAGTTTTTTGACTTATTTAATAAACTCAAAACTTAATAAATTATAAAGAAACTAACTAAAGAATTATAAAATATTAAAACAAAAGACTTGTAAACAAAATATTTTAGTAATTATAATAGAGTTGTAATTTATTCAATATAATTTCAAGCCATTAAATAACTAAGTAAGAGTGTAAGACAATTCATAAAAAAATCTAGGCTTAGAGCCTTTTTATTTTATTAATAGAACTTTCAAATTTCACATACAAATATAATTCTTTTGAAGAGCACCTAATCTACGCAACCACCTTCTAGGAAGGGTTCTATTTGGACTAGGCCTCTTAGTAGCCAATTACAAAATTATCATACTAATATTTGTAAGCTCCTATATAGCTTCGTTGTAACTTATCTATAATTTCTGTCGGACATTGTTCTACAATTACCAATGTTGATTGATGTTCCATGAGTTCCATGCCGTCATCGCTCCCAGTGCTAAGTATCTCATTGTATTCTTCTTCTTCCCTAGTGGTTAATTTTTCAAAACTAGGATTTCTACTTTCCAAATTAATCCAATCTCTAAATAATAAGAAAATCTCTAGGCTGTCCTTCGCTAATGAATGTCTATGATCTCCGATTTGAAATTTTGCCGCACTAAAGTCACTCTGCGATGCGACTGATGATGCTTGAATAGCCAGTATATCTCGGGCCATTATTGAAAGTGTTGGAAATGCCTTGCCACGCTCTCTCCACCATGCCAAAAGTTGTTCGTTGCCTTCTTCGTCTTTAATACTTTGCAATACTTGGTTAAGATAAGAATCAAGTTCATCATCAATAGAGGAATCAAAACCTGTTATATCATCCATACATTCCCATAGAACTTCTACTCTAGCCTTAGAAGTAGTAGGAGCAGTTTCACCACCTGTTGTTGCCATAGATTTATATTTATCAAACATTGATCTAACATAAGAATATATGATAGCTTGGAAGTCTTCGAGAGATGGCTGTTCATTTTCTTGAATAGCTAAATTCTCATAAATTTTACGAACAATTTATTACCAGTAACAATATGTACAGTGTTTAAAAGAGACAAACAAGTAAACAGAGATTGCACATCCCCAATCTCACCTTCGCTACTTTCTAGTCCACTACACAATTCACTACATTAGTCTACTACTTACAACTACCATGACTTCTAAGGGCAAAAGTTTAGCTTTTCAATTGTTCTTGCCAGTCTAGTCTTCTTGGATCCTCTGCAAACTACTTCTTAGATGATTAGCCTTATCACCACCTGGTTTGGTCAACTTTTCCCTTAGAACACTCTCATATTTCTTTCCTGCCAGATATGGTATACACAAGCAGCCATAGCCATTCTAAAGATCTCAACACCTATAACTCTGCCCTTAGCATTTGTTTCTGCCCATAATATTTCATTCTGCCAGTCCATGGCATGTCTGTATATACCTTGCCATCCCAATAGCTTCTGCCGTATCTTAGTAGATACTCCACATGAGAAGAACAAATGGTTTGTAGATTCATCAAGCTCATTGCATAGTGGTCAACTTGCATTGTTAGTGACTCCCCAAGCGACTCTATCTCTGGTAAGTAGCATGTTCTGTATAGCCAAGTTTAATACAAATATCCATATAGGTAATTCGAGGTTGTTACATGTTAGTTTCCTCCATGATACTTTTTGGAAGTCACCTCTCATTTGTAAATAGAGCTTTTTGATAAGAAGTTCTTCCATTTCAAAATATCATCCATGCCTATCCCCATATCCTCAATGTAGCTTCTTGCCTTTATGATCTTCTGAACCACCCATGAGCCTTGCTTGGGTGCCTTGATCCAGGTTGATTGTTGCTTCCCATAGTACATATGTAACCATTGGACCCACAACCTAGCCTTCTTTTTGCTCATATTCCATAATAGTTGATGGCAGCCTTGTTCCAGGTGTATACATCCAGGATATTGAACCCTCCAGCCGTTTTTGGTAGATAAGCTTTCTCCCATGATAGTAAAGCCTTGCTTGAACTTTCTGAACCACCTGTTCAGAGATAGCTTCTACATGTAGATTCTATCCTCTTTAGGATCTTCTTTGGTAATATAAAGATCTGGGACCAGAATATATGTATAGAGAACAAAATAGTCTTGATTAGTTGCAGTCTTCCTGCATATGAGAGATATCTGGCAGTCCAAGTCTTAATTCTGCCCAGGATTTTCTCTGTTAGTGGTTGGCATTGTGAGACATATATCCTCTTAGTGCTCAGAGGAAATCCCAGGTACTTAAAAGGAAATTCACCCTTGGAGAACTTCAGCTCACTTAAAATCTGTCGTTGGTCATTACAATTCACCCGTCCAAAATCGATAGAGCTCTTATTCACATTAGCTTTCAAACCGGATTCATTGGAGAAGGCATCAAAGCATTCATATAGCATACCAACAAATATGACATCTCCTCTGCAGAACAACAAGAGATCATCTGCAAACCCCAATTGGACTACCTTCAATTTCTCACACTTAGGATGATAGTTGAAGTTTGGCTTTCTCTGCAAAGTCTTGAGCATTCTAGTCAGGTACTCCATGGCTAACACAAACAAGTAAGGAGACAGTGGTTCTCCTTGTCTAAGTCCTTTTTAGGCTTGAAAAGGCTTTGTTGGATTGCAATTAATTAGTATAGAATATGAGACAGTACAGACACACTTCATAACCCAATCAACAAAAATAGCAGGTCTATTCAAGCTGCTTAAGATTTGCTCTAAGAATACCCATTCAATAGAATCATACGTTTTTTGCATGTCTAATTTGATCATGCACGTAGGAGATACCATTTTCCTCCCATAACCTTTCACCAGTTCATGGCTAAGAATGATGTTGTCAGTGATCACCCTTCCTGGTACAAACCCTGATTGGCTATTGTCCACTAAAAATCCATAACTCCCTTCAATCTGTTTGTTAGGATCTTTGAGATGATTTTATAGATGACTGCACAGCAGGAAATATGTCTAAAATCTTTAACAGATGAGGGGTGTTTTACTTTTGGGATCCTGTTAACTATAGTGATATTAACAGGAAAATGCATAGTAGTTGTTTCAAAGTACCTCAATACAACAGTAGTAATATCATCTCCTATAGTTGCCCATGTCTTTTTAAAGAAATGAGCATTGAGCCCATCACAGCCAGGCGCCTTCATGTCATCTATCCCACAGAGTGCAGCATATACTTCTTCCTTTGTAACTGGCTCAATTAGTTTTAGTTGTTGTCCCCTGCCCAGTATTCCCCCTTCTTTCATCACACTAGGTTGTATGGCAGGGAACTCATTTGCAGAAGACCCAAGTAAATCCTTATAGAACCTTATTATCTCTTCCTCAATGCCCTCGTCAGTTTGAACAATGTCTCTCCATATGTTAACTAAGCTACTGATTTTGTTATGATTGACTCTATTCTTCATAGATGCATAGAAGTATGCAGAATTTGAATCTCCTAGTTTCAACCATTGGACCCTAGACTTCTGTTGATAAATTTTTTCTTCAACTGATACCCATTTCTCCAGTTGTTGTCTTAATTTCTTTTCCTCATCAAGGAATTCATGTACACCTGTCGCGCATTTTTTCTTGAACTTCTACTAGCTGTTGCCTTGTATTTTTAACCCTTGACTCTATCTGTGAGAACTCTGAGGAGTGAAGACTTTTGAGGGCTTGTTTAACCAGTTTAAGTTTCATCCAAATTGTCTTCATGTCAGTGGCATGATTGGAATCCCATACTTTTTTAACTATGTCACACCTCCTTTTTTTACCACCCGAAGGGGTGATATAAGGGATTTTTTCCAATTTAAGTGACATTATTCGAAATGAGATTATTTTATATATTTCAGAGTCGCCACTTGGAATAGTTTATTTGGTGTTCGAAGTCACCGGTTTATTTTTAAATCCCAAATAGAGGAAATTGACTCTGTTTTATAGTCCACGAACACAGAAATCCGGGTAAGGTATTCTGTTAACCCGGGAGAAGGTGTTAGGCATTCCCGGGTTCCGTGGTTTTAGCACGGTTGCTCAATTGTTAATATTGGCTTATTTATTTGATTTTAAAACACTTTTAAACCTATGTGCATTTTTAACTTTAAAAACCACTTTTATTTATTTAAGGAATTATTTCAAGGTTGTTTAAAACACATCGAGAGCCACACTACATGAAATGCACCCGTGAGTCACGACATGTTCTATTCAACCTCGTTGGGACTTAAAACCGGGCCACATAAAATGTACCCCCGAATTTTAGTAATAACCGTGATAATTATATAATTGACGCGCCTAAAGAAAACTACGAAGTTCATTTTTAATATATAAATTAGAAGATTAGTGAGGTCCATAAGCGATTTAATTAATACGGCACGCCTTCTATTTAGAGAATTATATCTAATTAAGGAAAAATCTAATGATGTTTATATACAACTATTGGGGGAAAGAAAGGAAAATGGGTGCTCATGAGGGACTTTTAATTACTTACACCTATTCCGGTTTGGGCTTAAAGCCAAGACTAATCGAAAGAGGAACTAGGCCAAGATCAAGCCTAAAGGAAAGCCAAATAGACCGATGTTTCTTTCCAAATGGGCCAACAAATCCAGGCCCACTGCATTACTTGAAAGAGGTCGCTTAAAATACATGCTGAGGGGCAGTTGGGCTCTATATCGAACCCCAAATGAAAGAGTGGAGATAGCCTGGGCCAAACAAGACTGGCCACAGCCCAGCTGGCCTCATTTGGGCCAACTCCAAAACTCCAAATGCTGGGCAATGGGTTGGGAAGAACGGGCTAAGGGTAATTGGGTTGGACCATGTCTTTTGGGTTGGAACTTAGGCTAAAAAGACCAAATAATACAATGTATCTATAAAAATGTAAAAATTATTCTAAATTAAAATAAATTAATATAAAACTAAATACTACGAGTGAAACTAATTTTTTGTGTTTTCAAATGTTATAATACTATAAATATAAATATACTAATTGACTTTAACCTAAAGATGAAAAATATTTTTTTGTAATTTTTTTTATTTTTTTTTATAAAAATAAAGTAAAAGAGTCAACACTATTTAGAATAGCGATACTAAACCTAAATTAAATATTTACGCTAAAATTTGTAAAATCTTGGGGAGGGTCAAAAATTACACGTCTACAGCTGCCCCTCTTTGACTAGAACGACGAGACAGATTTTTTGACCCGACCCTTATTTAGAGAGACCAAAAGCTAAGAGAAAGGAGAATGTGACCGAGCCCTAGTATCTGAGCTGCCTACATATCCTTGGCTATAAAGGAATCAAGCCACTTGTAGTTCAGAATTAGGAAGAGTGATGGAGTACCAAGGTGGAGAGCCGATTGAGGTGCCGTCGAGGTTCTGATCCGCGGTCCTGTTATTACATCAAAATCAAAAATGTAAAAGACTAACTAAGCCTATCAGCTACGAGTTACAAGATTTCTATCTATGAGTCTTCTGAAGCTTGATCTTGAGTCTTGGTTGGTTCTTCATGCGGACTCTGATCTGAATCTTGATGCTTGTTAGCTGCAGGTGTTGGTTTATTCCTTTTCAACTTCTCGAATCAAGGCGGGACATGCAAAGCTTGTGACTTCAATCACGTCTTGAGTAGTCCACATCTTTTCTCCGCTTCTGCACTTTGGATTCACTCTTCTTTTTCTTTTATTCTTGATTGAGACTTCTTTTGGTTATCTCGGACTGTCGACTCGTATTTTTTGAGGCGAGCTTCCGTTACTTCTAACTTGACTTGACTTCTGAAATGACTTCCCCCGTTCTCCAGGTGGGCGCCTGCTAGTGGCTTGAAACTTCACATGACTCTGAAATGAATTTTGAAATGAGTTCCCTTGTTCTCCAGGTGGGCGCCTGCTACTACAACAAAACAAACAAAATAAAAGAAACTTTTCTGCCCCAGTTTGCACTAGGAAGATTTGTGAGTTGTTAGCAAAATTATAAATCACCTACGCTGCTGACGAAGGATGCAATGATGAGAGTAAAATTACTGACTTGACTAGGATGTGCATCTCCTAAAAGTGATTGAGCTTGCAGAAAACTATAAACTAAGCTTGACTAAAGTTAAGACAGACCCTATTCTCCAGGCGGGGCCCCTGATTTCAAGAAAACTAAACATTGATAACTTAAGAAAACTAAAAATTTACCCCATTTTTTTTCAAATTCAAAACTTCCATCTTTTTTAAAAAAAAATTATTATCCTAGGAGAAAATTCATTAGACTAGGTTTTCTATCTTAGGAGAAAGATTCATCAGACTAAGATTTCGATCCTAGTAGAAAATTCATCAGAATAGGTCCCCTTTTTGTTATCTTAGGAGAAAGATTCATCAGACTAAGATTTTGATCCTATGAGAAAGTTCATCAGCCTAGGTTTCCTATCTTAGGAGAAAAATTCATCAGACTAAGATTATTATCCTAGGAGAAAATTCATCAGACTAGGTTTTCTATCTTAGGAGAAAGATTCATCGGACTAAGATTTCGATCCTAGGAGAAAATTCATCAGACCAGGTCCCTTTTTTGTTATCTTAGGAGAAAGATTCATCAGACTAAGATTTCGATCCTAGGAGAAAAGTCATCAGACTAGGTTTTCTATCTTAGGAGAAAGATTCATCATACTAAGATTTTTGTCCTAGGAGAAAATTCATCAGACTAGGGCTCTTATCTTAGGAGAAAAATTCATCAGACTAAGATTTTGATCCTAAGAGAAAGATTCATCAGACTAGGTATTTTTATTATTCTTTTTTTTCTTTTTGGTATCTTAGGAGAAAGATTCATCGGACTAAGATTTCTATCCTAGGGGAAAGTTTATCAGACTAGGTCTTCTATCTTAGGAGAAAAATTCATCAGACTAAGACTTCGATCCTAGGAGAAAATTCATCAGACTAGATCTTTTTTTTGGTTATCTTAGGAGAAAGATTCATCAGACTAAGATTTCTATCCTAGGAGAAAGTTCATTAGACTAGGTCTTCTATCTTAGGAGAAAAATTCATCAGACTAATATTTTGATCCTAGGAAAAAATTCATCAGACTAGGTTTTCTATCTTAGGAGAAAAATTCATCAGACTAAGATGTTTATTAGGAAGAAAATCCATCAGACTAGGACTTTTTATCCTAGGAGGAAAAAATGTGAAGATCAATGGCAAAATTTTATGCGCAATATCAAGACAAATAAAGGCAAAGATTGAGAAACTTCACTTTGTCGGCTCTTCTCTTTTTTTTTCTTTCTTTTTTCTCTTTTTTTTTCTTTCTATTTGTTTCTCTTTCTTTTTCTCTTTTCTTTTTTTTTTCGGAACCACTTTCTCTTCACTGCTATGTTCCTGTTTCAAACAAAGAAAAATCTGTTAGTTTTTAAAATGGTGGTCAGTTTGTGGCCTTGAGTCTTGGGCAGCTTGGCTTCTGCTCAATCAGCTTGAGTTGGTTTCAAGAAACTTATGTTCTGTGTCAACCCTAATTGTTTCACCCCCAGTACCATTTGTATTTGTGGCTTAGTCAGCCTTATCCCAACTGGAGATCTTTTCTGATATCTTGAATGACTTCTTACTTTTTGAACAATTTGTCTGTCAGAGAGAATCACCAGTTATCTTTGCTTGCGCCAAGTAGGCTGAAAAAGAGTCTTTTGGGGGAGCCTTTGCATGAATCCTCAAGGTATATTGACAGTAACAACTAAGTGTGCTGGCTAAATTTACTTTATGCAACTGAAAAGCTGATAGTAGATTTTGAAATCTTTTCTTGCTTGTTTTGACAAGGACTGACTCAGAGTGAAGGACACAATGATGCAAAGAAACAAGTATTAACAAGAAATGCCCCTGTTGGAAGGCCGAGAGGAAGAGTTTTTTTTTATTTCAATAACTAGCCTTAATGATCATGACATGCATTATGGACTCAACGGCCTGATCTATCAAACTAATCCAATTTTTCCTTTTACCATTCTTATGACCTTTGAAGTCGGGCTTGTTCGTGCCAATCCTTTGCATCAGCTTCACGACTCACTTTTGACTAGTGGTGCCCCGAGGGATTTTCACCAACGAGTCTCTCTCATTTGTTTATCTCTACTTACCGTCGTCTTACAGTGCCTGTGAGTGTTTTCACTAGTAAGACTCTCTCATTTTCTTTTATTTTTCTTTTTCTTTTGCTTTCTTGTGTGAGCAACTTGACAATGTTCTTATGTCGCGTGACAACCGTTTCTCATTGCATGCGTCCCTTGGCATTCTTGAAGGCTGATCAGAAGGTCTTTACTAAGAAGGTTTTTGGATATGTGTAGGAAGAAAGGCCGGCATGAGGCTCAAAACAGACTAAAGATGATGGGGTTGTATACTTACAACTTTTGGAATCGACTCTTTTAAAAATGAAATAAAATCTTTGCCCCATTTTCAGCTATTGGGGATTTTTGGGATTTCTTTTTCTTATTTGGTTGGACCGAACCGTGAGGCTGCCTACGTATCCTTTTTTTTAAGGAATCAGGTCGAACGTAGTTCAAGCATCTTACCTAACTAATTTTTTTTCCTCTGTCTTTATTTTTCTTTGTTCTTTTTTTTTTCTTTTGTCTTTTTTTTTTGTTTTGTTTTCCAAACATGTTGCCCCAGCTTCTATTGTCTGGGGGCATGGACCTTTGACAGTTCTTTTCTTCTTCATTTTTTTCACTTGAACTTTCTAAGAATTGCCCCAGTTTGTACTCTCGGGACATAGACCTCTTTTTTTTTGACACTTGACTCTAAACTTGATTCCAAAAGAGGGTGGTCAAAGAAAATAACACAGGCTCAAAAGGGGTAGCGAAGGATATAAAGTGTTTGGATAGCAGAAAAAGGGCCTCCCAGCCTCGAGAACGCTAATTATAGTATCCTGTCGCAATCACATAATTGATGAACATGCCTGTCTTCTTGGTGTTTCGTAGTCACGAGACACTTTCTATCCCTTAATGTCAAACTTTCCAACAAACTTCAAATGATTAAACAACCTCAAGCCCGATCTTCACAATGATTTGAAGGTGAATTTTACTTGACCTTAATTCCAAAGTACTTCAACTCTTTATTCATCCTCAAAAGTGTTTTTTTTTCAGTTATCCGTTTCTAGATTAAATCAGTTTCTAAGATCTGGCCAAAATTTCCGCATGCATGTCATGTCATTAGAACTAGCGAGAAAAGAACTAGGAATAGAATGACACGAAAGGACAAATTGCATTTTATTAAATAAGGATGGAAGGGTTTGACAACTAAACAAGCAACCTAAAATCCAAGTTACAACCCTAAAATAACCCGGATAATGAAAATAGCAACAAAAACAGACAGACATGACTCATATAAACAGAATAGAACGATAGAAGGATTTGAATCAATAAAATAAATAAAATCTGGATCACAACCCTGAAATAACCCAGATAACAGAAAAAACATCAAAACAAACTACCAAGATTCCTTCCTAGTGAGGAGAGAATGACTTTTCAATTGCTAAACTTGACATTTAGCCACAAATTTGCTCATCAGAATCACCATGGCCTTCTCCAATTTCAGTCGGCAAGTTCCCGAGAGGATTCTCATACTCCATGTCACCAGGCATCATCCCCACAAAGTGTGCATCATCATGTGCAGGTAAAGGATCCTGCATGATATTCTGGGTGTCACTGTCTTGGATCACAATCTGTTTTTCCTGGATCATCCTTTCTATTTCCCTTTTCAAATCCCGACAGCTTTCAACATTGTGTCCCTGGGCATTGGAATGGTATTCGCACATTTTAGAAGGGTCAAAGCTTCTTGCACGTGGGTCCACATGATTTGGAGGAATGGGTGCAATCATGTCATAATGCTTTAACTTCTCAAATAAGATTGCATATGACTCTCCTATTGGTGTAAATTATCTTTTAACCTTTGTTCCCTTCTATACCCCTGGCTTGGATGTGGGTAATAGGGATTCAAAAATTTTGTGGAGGCTAGTGGAGATTTTGCGGTACTCATGCTCGCCTTCTCGGGTGATTTGGTGGCTGGATGGCATACTGAGGTGGAGCAACAGGGTATTGTGAGTTCTGAGGTGGATAGTAGTGCTCAGGAGCCTCATCGGAAAATAGATAAGGCTGGTCATACCTTCGAGATGCTCTCCTAGGACCTCTTCTCGACCTTGATGTCATCATGATTTCTTCATCCATCTCATTCGTGTCACCAGATTCAATTTGGACAGCCTGAGTTGCAGCTTTGAGAGCTGCTTGACTTATAATTCTGCCTGTCTTAAGGCCATTCTCTACCATTTCTCCCATTTTGATTGCTTCCCAGAAGGATTTGCCAACTGCGGACATCATGTTTTGAAAGTAATCTGGCTCTTGCGCCTGAAGGAAGACAGTGATTAGCTCGTGGTCATCCATGGGTGGCTTAACTCTAGCTGCTTGCTCTCTCCATTTAATGGCATATTCCCTGAAACTTTCACTAGGTTTCTTCTTCAGGTTTGAAAGGGAATTGCGGTCTGGGGCAATGTCAATGTTGTATTGGAACTGTTTGACAAAGGCCCGAGCCATGTCATCCCAGACATGCCAGTGAGAGGTATTTTGATCCATAAACCATTCGGAGGCTGCTCCCGTAAGGCTTTCCCCAAAATAAGCTATTAGCAATTCTTCATTTCTTCCGGCACCTCTTAGCTGATTGCAATACCTTTGCAGGTGGGATATGGGGTCTCCATGTCCATCATACTTTTCAAATTTGGAGTCTTGAAACTAGGTGGCAAGTGGACATCGGGGAACATACATAAATCCTTTAAGGCAATGCTCTTCTGACTAGCCAACCCTTGCATGTTTTTCAACTGTTGTTCTAAGCTTTTCACTCTTTGGGTCATTTCTTCCTTTGCCTTCTTTCAGGCAGGCTTCTCAACGTTTGCAGGAAGATCAAACAAGTACGAGTGGTACTCAGGAGAGTGGTACTGCTCTTGCTGGGTAGAAAATTGTGACTCATGAGTTTTCCTCTGCACCATCGTCGGCTGTGGGATGGTGAAAACGGGCATAACAGTAGAGGTTGTCTGATTGGTTCTGAATGACAAACTTTGAGAGCATGCAATAAAAGTACCAGTTGTAATCGTACAGTTGGGATAAGGACTGAAACAGGTGGATAGGATTGATCAGACAATGAGACCGGAATGGTAGTAGTCGAGATGGATGTGAACTTTGGGAAACCATGAGAAGAAATAGGCGGTCCTTGGCCATTGGCCCATGCTTGACACATTTCAGTCATTTTTTGTTTCGGTAGTCTATTTTTCTCAACCACAGTAGACTCTTGTTGAACCCTCTGACCCTGAGTCTCTCGAGCATTTGTAACAGCTTCGATGTCAGTTGTAATTGATATTTTTTCCTTGGATCTTGTGTTGCCAGCTTACCACAAACCGACCACCTCAACTTTTTTCACAATTCAAAACAAAACATGTTAGAATGGACTCAGTTAGTCCTTACTATTATCATCTTTTTTTTTTATTTTTTTTTATTTTTAATGGTGATCGAACCTACGTATCATGTGGGAACATGAATCAGATCTTGTGTAGTTCGGGAAGATTAGGAAATAAGAAACTAAACTAAATCTTTTTTTTTTGAATTTTCTTTTTTTTTTTAATTTTCAAAAGAAAGACTTATTAAGAAGAAAGAAAATATTTCTTGATTTCATCTTTTTTTGGAATTTCGAAAGAAAAACTTCTAAAGAAGAAAGCAAATATCTTTGGATTTTTGGAATTTTATTTTTGAATTTTATGAAAGAAATACTTCTAAAGAAAAAAAAAATATTTTTGAATCTTGAAATTTCTTTTCAATTTTTGAAAGAAGAATGAAAATATTTTTGGATTTTGAGAAGAAATTAAGAGAAAATATTTTTGTATTTTTTAAAAATTGGAGTCTAAAAGAAAGACTTTCTAAAGAAGGAAGTAAAGGAAAATATTTTTTTGGATTTTTTGAAAATTATGGTCCCAAAGAAAGACTTTTCTATAGGAGGAAACAAAGGAAAATATTTTTGGATTTTTGAAAATTGTGGGTCAGAACCGATGAGGTTTGCCTACGTATCTCACATCCGGTGAGAATCAGACCCGTGTTGTTCGGTCAGTTTTGACGGAACAGAAATTGACTTATTTTGAAATGACTTTTCCTCTTCTTTTTTTCAAAATTTCGGCAGAGTTTCAGGATATTTCAAATACCTACCTCTCACTCTCTTTTTCCCTTTGATTTTCTTTTCTTTTTTATTCTATTTTTTTATTTTCTCTTTTTTTTTTATTTTCTTTCCCTATTCTAGAAGCCAGTCAACATGCAAGCCGAAACAGACAGATACGCAAGTAGCACGTAAGATGTATCAGGATGATCTTTTAATTTGGGTACACCTGTCCTAGACTGACCCAACCCCTGTGTTGAGTTCAAAGTCAAATGCACATGATGCAAACAAACGTACCTACTAGGGATCCGGCATAAGGCTATGTTATACTAGGTTTAAAAACCTGGGTGTATTGTTCTAGACCTGGCTTACCCGAGCGGATAGCTCGAGCCGGTGGGGGGGGGGGGGAGGCGTACCGGGAATACAAAAGCTTCGTCGGCTTTGCAACTTGTCCGAACCTCGTTCTAAAATTGGGATATGACTCTAACAGAAAAGAAGTCACACGAGGTGCACACTTCCCAGATGATTTAGAAGTCTCAGAGAGAAGAGGGTTTCGTAATAATTTATATACAATCCAAACAATATCAGAGAGGTAAAAAGCGACATTTAGCACATTAGGCTCAAACATGTAAAAATCAGATAATAAATAAAGCCAAGTATAACAGTTATTCTAAGCTCAAATTCTTGAACCCTGAACATAAGTTCTGGGTTATTTCCCAAGCAGAGTCGCCAGAGCTGTTACACCTCCTTTTTTACCACCCGAAGGGGCGATATAAGGGAGTTTTTCTAATTTAAGCGACATTATTCGAAATGGGATTATTTTATTTATTTCAGAGTCGCCACTTGGAATAGTTTATTTGGTGTTCCAAGTCACCGGTTTATTTTGAAATCCCAAATCGAGGAAATTGACTCTGTTTTATAGTCCGCGAATACAGAAATCCGGGTAAGGAATTCTGTTAACCCGGGAGAAGGTGTTAGACATTCCCGAATTTCGCGGTTTTAGCACGGTTGCTCAATTGTTAGTATTGGCTTATTTATTTGATTTTAGAACACTTTTAAACCTATGTGCATTTTTAACTTTAAAAACCGCTTTTATTTATTTAAGGAATTATTTCAAGGTTGTTTAAAACACATCGCAAGCCACGCTACATGAAATGCACCCGTGAGTCACGACACGTTCTATTCAACCTCGCTGGGACTTAGAACCGGGCCACATGAAATGTACCCCCGGATTTAGTAATAACCGTGATAATTATATAATTGATGCGCCTAAAGCAAACTACGAAGTTCATTTGTAATATCTAAATAAGAAGATTAGTGAGGGCCATAAGCGATTTAATTAATACGGCACACCTCCTACTTAGAGAATTATATCTAATTAAGGAAAAGTCTAATGATGTTTATATAAAACTATTGGGGGAAAGAAAGGAAAATGGGTGCTCATGAGGGACTTTTAATTACTTACACCGGTTTGGGCTTAAAGCCAAGACTAATCGAAAGAGGAACTAGGCCCAAGATCAGGCCCAAAGGAAAGCCAAATGGACCGCTGCTTCTTTCCAAATGGGCCAACAAATCCAGGCCCACTGCATTACTTGAAAGAGGCCGCTTAAAATACACGCTGAGGGGTAGCTGGGCTCTAGATCGAACCCCAAATGAAAGAGTGGAGATAGCCTGGGCCAAACAAGACTGGCCACAGCCCAGTTGGCCTCATTTGGGCCAACTCCAAAACTCCAAATGTTAGGCAATGGGTTGGAAAGAATGGGCTATGGGTAATTGGGTTGGACCATGTCTTTTGGGTTTGAACTTAGGCTAAAAAGACCAAATAATACAATGTATCTATAAAAATGTAAAATTCATTCTAAATTAAAATAAACTAATATAATACTAAATACTACGAGTGAAATTAATTTTTTATATTTTTAAATGTTATAATACTATAAATATAAATATACTAATTGACTTTAACCTAAAGATGAAAAATATTTTTTTGCAATTTTTTTATTTTTTGTGATAAAAATAAAGTAAAAGAGTCAACACTATTTAGAATAGCGATACTAAACCTAAATTAAATATTTACGCTAAAATGTGTAAAATCTTGGGGAGGGTCAAAAATTACATGTCTACAAACTATACTTTGAAAATCTTTGTGCTCGGCCAGGTGGTTAAAAAATCTGAAAGGCGTAGGCTTCTTTGGACTGTCTTTAAAATGAATGCATAGAGGGGAGTGATCAGAGAAGTTGGGATCCATCACCAGTACATCTTAATGCGGCAATTGTGTCATCCGTTCAGAGTTCCCAATTGTTCTATCAATGCTGTTAAACACATGACTGTTAGTCTATGTATAGTTCCTGCCCACTGCTCTTATTTCAGCCATACCAACATCCATGAGAAATTGCTGAAAATCCCTAACTTCCAGCTCCTGAACAGGATTACCATTATACATGTCGTCTACACTTAGTACTGCATTATAATATCCCATACAAAGCCATGGCCTCTGAATCATTTGGTGTAGACTCAACAATTCAGTCCATAAGCTTCTTCTGTCCCCAATAGTGTGTAGTCCATATATAGGTGTAAAGCTAAACTGCAACTCAAGGCATAAATTAGCATCTCTCCATGAATATATTGTTCTTTATGGCATATCATGTTGAATTGGACTTCATTAGGGTCCTAGAGTATCCACAATCTTCCACTCTCATTGGTCGTATAATTGTGACACCACTGCCAAGCCGGTGCTATCTTCTGTATTATTCTACTAGCTTCTTGTTGCTTAACTCTATGTTCAGCTATAGTAATCATATTAATTTTGTTATCCCCTATAAACCTCGTTAACTCCTTTTGCTTATATGCTTTGTTGAGGCCTCTCACATTCCAAGTAATTAACTTCATTTGGAATTAATTAGAGTACCTCCTATATCAACCCCTCTACTACTTTGCCAACCCTTCTGAGTACTGCATGAAGCACCAATGTGTAGTTGCATTTTATTATCCCCAAGCAGACCAAACCCATTTATCAACCCTACTGACTGTTCACAACATACTTGGACGCCTTTAGCAGCAGACTTCCCTCTTACAGTCTGCCAACCTTCATTTACAGTCTGCACTGGAGTTCTACTAGTTTCAGGGCTCATCTCCTTGTTCTGTGGCTTTGTCACTCCCTCTGCTATTTGTAGAGTCTTCTTCTCTTGTATCTTGTCTGTTTTGCTGTGTTCTTCTTCTTTCCCTCCCTTAGCTTTCCATCCTTGCTTCTGTTTAATATTCTTGCCTTACTGATGCTGTGGAGCCTTGTGGGGTTGTTTAGGGGCTTTATCTTGACAACAATGCCCCAATTGTAGGCATGAACTACAGTAAAGAGGTTTCCACTCATATTCAACGGTTTGCTCAAATAGCTTTTCTTTAGGATCCTTGAGCTTCACCTTTGTAGGTAGTGGCCTTGTGATATCCATTTCCACAAGAATCCTTGCATATGAGATAAGATCCACCTCGGTAGTACAGTCATCAGCATAGATTGGAGTTCCTAGGCTACTCCCTATCCTGCTTAATGTTACATTTTCCTAGCAATGGAGCGGTAAGTTGGGAAGTATCACCCATAATGGTATAGTCTTCAACACTTCTTCATTGAAATCAAATTCGGTCGTCCAATCCTTTGTAATTACTGGCCTGCTATTGATGGTGTATGGCCCTGAATGCAAGACTTCATTTCTTTCCTCCAAGCTATTGAACTTAACCACAAAGTAACCCTCGTTGCGGTAATATATCTTTGGCTTAGAAGTAAAGTTTTAGAATGCAATAAATCTCTCTACTGCCCCAATGCTTGGGGCCTCCCTACAACATATAATATGATAGCATATTTCCATTTTTCAGTGCCCTTTTCAATCTCAATTTGTTGCAGCTCCACAATTGGTTCTCTATTCTGAATTGTAGGTGCAAGGAAAGATAATGCCATACCTCGTGCTGCAAATTTGTTCCCAGCAACGTGGTTCGCCCATGTCTTCTTCCCATTTGATGCTTGTTGCTGCTTTTGCTATCCCTCTGATTCAACAGGTTTAGTTGTTACACTTGTGCCAATTGATCCTTCCTTAGTATCCCCCTGACCTAGGTTTCCCCCCAATCGATTAGGCAATAATTCCTTCTTCGATTCCGATTTCGTCTCCGTAGGATCAGGGATTGCCAACATCAATTGCTTGGCTACTCCTGGAGTTTTTATGCATGTATCCTTCGATTGTGACTCAGTAATCACTCCGGCGTCAGAGCTCGTTCCCTCCATATATCCCATAAATATTTTTGGTGTAGTTGCTCCGGCCATATGTCGAGTTAGGGTTCCCTGAGGTGATTTCCCTGTCCTCGCTGTTCTCCCTGTTGTAGTTATGAAGTCTACAAGCTGCACCTTTGTCGAATTCCATTTTGGCCGTCCTCTTCCCGCATTTCCGGCGGGCGCAAGTTAGCAGCACACTAATCGTACGGTGAGAGCTAGAGAGAGAAGAGAGAGAAATCCCCTTTGCACCTCTTAATTTTAAAGATGAGTTAAGTAGAGTAGAAATTAAATAAACTTGAGGAATAGGGAAAAAATACTTTTTTAAGTTTTGCAATCATTTCATTAATAGTTGGTGCATAAGTTGGATTTGTTTTATACTTACCAAATATAACAGAACTTCCACAAATAAACCATAATATTTGTGTAACAGTACGATAATATATACCAGAAAATTATTTTGTAGCATAATAAAAATTCTAAAAATTTAGTAAGCTCTTTGATCTCATCCTAATCAGTATCAACAATTTGATCAGCGCGGATATCATTATGCGTATTAAATACCTTTTGTATAGGCACCCGATAATCATAAGCAACTTTAAGCATTTTGTAAGTAGAATTCCACCTAGTACAAACATCTTTTGGAATTTTTCTATCTGGAAGGTTAGCACTAGCACATTGTTGAGTAAATTCACGAAGTCTACTTGCTTTATTATAACGAAAAATATAGCCGCAAGCATGTTGTACTTTACTACAAGAATCAAAAAATAAATTAATACCATCTTTTACAACCAAGTTAAAAATATGGCATACACATCTAACATAAAAAATTGCTGGATTAATTGGACAAAGTCTAGTTCTTAAGTTAGTTGTTGCGATTGTGTTAGCAAAAGCATTATCTAAGGTGATAGTTAAAACTTTATCAATGAGCCCATAAAAACCAACTATTTGTAGAATAATAGTTGTAATATATGCTCCAGTGTGTTTTGAATCAATAAATTTATAACGAATAATACGTTTTTGCATGTTCCAGTGATGATCAACCCAATGACATGTAACAGTTAAATAATCACAACCATTAGGACTACGACGCGGATCCAGGATTTGAGGCTTATGGGTTCCTACCGTAATTTCATATTAATATACAATAATAACTGGATTCACAGTCAGATATTTACCAATATTTAGTGAATTTCTTAATATAAATACAGGGTCTACGCAAGAGTTACTGGGTTCCTGGGAACCTGTAGCCTATGCACTAGGTCCACCCCTGCGACCTATGTCAGATGTGGTAGACACTTTACAATCTAAGAGAAAAAAAATACAACAAATATACTAAAGATATTCAGTTTGAAATTTAAAATATCATTTTCAACTGTGATCTTAGGAAATATTAAAAAGCACGTTATAAGTTTCTTGTATATAATGCACAAAAATACCAATACTTGAAATACGAAAATAGAACACGTAAAGTAAACACAAACATTAAGCACTAAATAACACACAAAAATCATAATTTAAATTAGGAGATGGAACGAGTGCACCGCGATTAAATATTAAAACTTGAAGAAATTGCCCAAAAAATTGCTCCAAATACTTGACGAATTAATTTGAAGCTTGAAAGTTGCGCCAAAAATTTGCCCAAATACTTGAAACGTAGTTGATTGTAAGAAACTTGAGAGAATAATATAGATAGAACGTAAGAGATTTGAGAGAATGATTGTTTTGTGGGAAAAATGAAGAAGGATGAGGGGTATATATAGTTAAAAATAGGGTCAAAGTATAATTTAAGGCGAAATACATAAATCGCCCCTTTAATTTGTCCTCAACCATCAGCCAGACACCCTAATGTCACGACCCCAGTTCACCCTCCATGAACATGTCGTGATGGCACCTAGTTCCTACAACTAGGTAAGCCTAACAGTGCGGAAATTCATATAACTTGCGGAAATATTTAATTAAATTAGGCAAAACTAGAAGAAAACGGTATATAAGTGCCAGCTGGCATATAAAACTAAAAAGTAAATAAATTGCGGAAGTCAAAAATCTCAACCCAAAACCTGGAAACTCACGGGAAGCACAGGCTAACAGAAACATAGTACGCTACTCTAACTCCAGAATATCTAAACAACTGAGAGAAAAGGAATAAACTAAGTACTAAAGCTGGAACAGAATAGAGACTCCTGGTCTGCGGACGCGGCAGATATACCTCGAAGTCTCCGTGTATCTCCTCGCCTCAAGGATAGTGCGCCTGAGTGCAGGTACCTGGATCTGCACATGAAAAACATGCGCAGGAAGGGCATGAGTACACCACAGCGGTACTCAGTAAGTGCCAAGCCTAACCTCGGTTGGGTAGTGACGAGGAAAGGTCAGGGCCCTACTGAGGTAAAACTCAATATATAATAGGTTAAGGGAAACATTATAGATAAAGTCTACAGCAAGAATCTAAACAGGATAAATAAGGGAAACAGTAATAGGAAGCCGAAATAAAACGATATAAGGAATACTGCTCACAACAGGAAGTAATAGCCGGGGATCTCTTGGTATCCCGAGGATCTCTTGGTATCCTCATCATATACAATAGGGATCTCTTGGTATCCTCATCATTCACACGAGGGATCTCTTGGTATCCCGAGGATCTCTTGGTATCCTCAAATCTTACATTTACATGTGCCGGGGATCTCTTTGTATCCCGCACCTCAATCCAGAACATAACAAGTACAGGGGGATCTCCCGGGATGCCGTCCCGTAGTCCCAATTTAAAACACACAATAACAGCCCAACACATTAGGATAAATGCTAAACTCAGAACAAGTAATAGAAATCCTAGCCTAACATGCTCCACGGAATACAACAAGACAGTTTAAGCACTTAAGCAAGTAAGTCAACTAAACATGCTTCTCTAAACTAGCATAGGACAAACTTACAATTAGAATAAACTGGTAAGCAAGAAAAAAACTCAATTTAAATACTTCAAGTAAAAACGGATTTCCAACAATTAGCTCAAGTACGCGCTCGCCACCTCACGTACGAGGCTTTCAAATATCAAATATCATGTCCTAAGGGGAAGAGGTCCCCCACACAAGGTTAGACAAGCCACTTACCTCGAGCCGGCTCACAATCAACTAGAAATCACGCCTTTGCCACGAGTATCCGACTCCAAATAGCCCAAATCTATTCAATTCAATTACATATTGTAAATAACATCGCAAACAACTGGTTTTGCTATTTAATTCAAAGCTACGGCGTGAAATTAGGTGAAATGACCAAAATGCCCTTCAGGCCAACACCTCGGAATCGAATAATTTTCACATTTTCAGAACCCTCGTACTCTCACGAGTCTAACCATATAAAAATCTCCCAAATCGGAGGTCAAATGCTCACTCAAAACTCAATGGTTTAGCCTATAAAGTTTTACCCAATTTCTTCCAATTTTGATCCCAAATTCGAATTTTAATGATGGATTTAACTACAAAAATGGTGAAATATAACTAGAAGGGATTAAAGAAACGTTACCCAATAGTCTTCTCTTCAAAACCCTCTGAAAATCGCCCTTACCCGAGCTCAATTTGGTTTTTCTAACTTATGAAATCAAACCCTCGAATTTTCTATATCAGAACAGGCATTTCCGCTTCTGCGGACAAGGGACCGCATTTGCGGTCCCGCTTCTGCGGTCCAATATACCGCTTATGCGGTTTTCATTAAAGGGGACAGGGCCGCATCTGCGATGGCTGGGCCGCTTCTGCGGCTCTATTCTGCGATGCCTAAGCCGCTTCTGCGGCTCCGCTTTTGCGAAAATGGCACCGTTTCTGCGGCTTCTGAGGGAAAAGGGGACAAGCCGCTTCTGCGGCGCCGCATCTGCGGTTCCCAAGCCGCAGATGCGAAAATACCAGAAGGGGGACATTCAGCTGCTGCATTACTTCAAAATTCCTCCGATAACTACCCGAAATAATCCCGAGGCCCCTGGGACCCCAACCAAAAGCACCAATACCACCTAATACCTTATTCGAACTTGTACCAATCTTAAAAACACCTAAAACAACGCCGGAAACCCGAATTAATCAAAGATTCAAGCCTAAGAACTTCAAATTCCAACAAAACACGCTTTCGATCAAAAACCTAACCGAACCTCGTCCGAATGACCTGAAATTTTGCACACACATCCCAAATGACATGACGGAGCTACTGCAACTTCCGGAATTCCAATCCGACCCTCGGATCAAAAACTCACTATCGGACCGGAAACTTCAAAAAAATCAACCTTCGGCATTTCAAGCCTAAATGAGCTACGGACTTCCAAAATACATTTCGAACACGCTCCCAACCCCGAAATCACCTAACGGAGCTAACAGAACCATCGGATTTCTGTTCCGAGGTGGTCTTCACACTGTTCCGACTACGGACTACTTTTTAACACTTAAGCTCTCATTTAGGGACTAAGTGTCCCAAAACTCTCCGAAACTTAACACTGAACGTCCCGACAAACCAAAATAGCCGAAATGAACTTGGGGGAAGCAGTTAATAGGGGATCGGGGCGTAAATTCATAAGACGACCGGCCGGGTCGTCACATCCTCCCACACTTAAACATTTGTTCGTCCTCGAATGAGCATAGAGAACATACCTGAAGTAGTGAAAAGATGAGGGTAACTGCTGCGCATATCCTGCTCGGTCTCCCAAGTTGCCTCCTCGGCCGGCAGACCCCGCCACTGAACTTTCACTGAAGCTATGTTCTTTGACCTCAACTTCCTGATCTTCCTGTCCAATATAGCCACTGGCTCTTCAACATAGGATAGATCCTTGTCCAACTGGATTGAACTGAAATCCAACACGTTCGACGGATCACCGTGATACCTCCGGAGCATCGAAACATGAAATACCGGATGAACTCTGGCCAAACTGGGAGGTAAGGCAAGCTCATAGGCAATCTCCCCAACTCGCCTCAAGATCTCAAAAGGGCCAGTAAACCTCGGACTCAGCTTTCCTTTCTTCCCAAACCTCATGACGCCTTTCATAGGCGAGACCCGAAGCATAACCCGCTAACCAACCATATATGAAACATCACGAACCTTCCTGACCGCGTAACTCTTCTGTCTGGACTGGGATGTACGGAGTCTATCCTGAATCGTCTTAACCTTCTCCAATGCATCCTGAACTAACTCTGTGCCCAATAGCCTGGCCTCACCCGGCTCAAACCAACCCACCGGAGATTTACACCTCCTACCATATAAAGCCTCATACGGCGCCATCTGAATGCTGGACTGATAACTATTGTTGTAAGCAAACTCCGCCAGTGGCAAGAAATGATCCCAAGACCCTTCAAACTCAATCACACACGCACAGAGCATATCCTCAAGAATCTGAATAGTGCGTTCGGACTGTCCGTCTGTCTGGGGGTGAAATGCTGTGCTCAACTCCACCCGAGTGCCTAACTCCTGCTGCACGGCTCTCCAGAACCGCGATGTAAACTGAGTACCTCTGTCCGAAATGATAGAAACTGGAATACCATGCAGACGGACGATCTCCCGGATATAAATCTCCGCCAACCGCTCCGATGAATAAGTGGTACACACAGGAATAAAATGAGCGGACTTGGTCAGCCGGTCCACAATAACCCAAATGGAATCAAACTTCTTCAAGGTCCGTGGAAGCCAGATACAAAATTCATGCTGATGCGCTCCCATTTCCACTCCGGAATCTCTATCTGCTGGAGCAACCCACCCGGGCGCTGGTGCTCATACTTCACCTGCTGGCAGTTGAGGCATCCACACACATAGCCAACTATATCTTTCTTCATCCGCCTCCACCAGTGGTGTTGCCTCAGGTCCTGATACATCTTTGCGGCACCNTAGGCCTCTCTGAAGCTGGTAGGTATGCCAGACTCCACAAACTCTCCGCCCGACGACTCAAGGCATCCGCCACCACATTGGCCTTACCCGGATGATACAGGATAGTGATGTCATAATCCTTCAGCAGCTCTAACCACCTCCTCTGACGCATATTGAGATCCTTTTGCTTGCGCAAGTGCTGTAAACTCCGATGATCAATATAGATCTCACAAGGCACTCCATATAGATAATGACGCCAGATCTTCAAGGCATGGACAATGGAAGCTAACTCAAGGCCGTGGACAGGGTAATTCTTCTCATGTATCTTCAACTGTCTGGACGCGTAGGCAATCACCCTAACGTTCTGCATCAATACTGATCCAAGGCCAACTCTCGAGGCGTCACAATAGATAGTATAAGACCCCGAACCGGTAGGCAACATCAAGATTGGGGCTGTAGTCAAAGCTGTCTTGAGCTTCTGAAAGCTCGCACCGCCGTTCACCGGGGCTTCGGTCGCCGGCCTCACACTCCTCTGTCCACTGAAATGGGGCACCCTTCTGGGTTAATCTAGTCATAGGGGCAGTAATCGATGAAAATCCCTCCACAAAACGACGGTAGTAACCCGCCAAGCCAAGGAAACTACGAATCTCTGTAGCTGAGGACGGCCTGGGCCAACTCTGCACGGCCTCTACCTTCCTCGGATCCACCCGAATACCCTCACTAGAAATCACATGGCCTAAGAATGCCACAGAACTCAGCCAAAACTCACATTTTGAGAACTTTGCATATAACTTCTTCTCCCTCAAGGCCTGTAGCACGGTCCTCAGGTGCTTCTCATGATCTTCCCGACTCCGGGAGTACACCAGAATATCATCAATAAAAACAATCACGAACGAGTCAAGATATGGCCTGAACACACTGTGCATCAAATGCATGAAAGCTGCAGGGGCATTGGTCAGCCCAAATGACATAACAAGGAACTCGTAATGACCATACCGAGTCCTGAAGGCAGTCTTCGGGATATCTGGCTCCCGAATCTTCAACTGATGGTAACCTGAGCGCAAGTCAATCTTAGAAAACACCTGTGCGCCCTGAAGCTGGTCAAACAGATCATCAATACGAGGCAAAGGATAACGGTTCTTCACTGTAACCTTGTTCAACTGGCGGTAATCAATACACATACGCATAGAACCATCCTTCTTCTTCACGAACAAAATAGGAGCACCCCACGGTGAAACACTGGGTCGGATAAAACCCTTACCAAGCAATTCCTGTAACTGATCCTTCAACTCCTTCAACTCAGGAGGAGCCATACGATACGGAGGAATGGAAATGGGCTGAGTGCCCGGCAACAGATCAATGCCAAAATCAATGTCTCTATCGGGCGGCATGCCCGGAAGATCAGCTTGAAATACATCGGGATAATCTCGTACCACTTGAACTGAATCAGCAGAAGGGGTTTCAACACTAACATCTCTCACATAAGCCAAATACGCGGCACACCCCTTCTCAACCATGCGCTGAGCTTTAAGAAAAGAGATGACTCTACTGGGAGTGTGATCTAAAGTACCACTCCACTCAATACGCGGAATACCTGGGATAGCCAGCGTCACAGTCTTGGCGTGACAATCAAGAATAGAAAAATGGGGCGACAACCAGTCCATGCCCAAAATAATGTCAAAATCCACCATACCGAGTAACAATAAATCCGCTTTGGTCTCAAAACCACGAATAGTAACCAAACATGATCGATAAACGCGGTCCACAACAAGAGAATCTCCCACAGGAGTAGAAACATAAACGGGGGCACCCAAAGAATCCCGAGGCACACCCAAATGCTGAGCAAAGTAAGAAGACACATAAGAATAAGTAGAGCCCAGATCGAATAGAACCGATGCCTCTCTGTGACAAACCAGTATAATACCTGTAATGACGGAGTCGGAGGCAACAACCTCAGTACGAGCAGGAATAGCATAATATCTGGCCCGGCCCCTCTCTCGAGGGAGACCTCTATCTCCCCGACCTCCGCCCCTAGCCGGCTGGGCAGGTGGGGTAGAAGCTGGAGCTGTGACCATGGCCTGAGAACTCTGCTGAGTGCGTTGTGGCTGAGAAGTCTGTGGGGGGCGCACTCCTCCCAAGTCTAGGGCAGTCCCTCACCACGTGGCGTGTATCACCACACTCGAAACAAGCTCTGGGAGAACGCAGTGGCTATGACTGACTAGGGCCAGGTCTGCTGGACTGACCTCCGGAAGCACCTCGCGCAGGAGGCGCGCTAGAAACTAGAGGTGCATAGTAAGGCTCCCGAGGTATAGGCGGAGCTGAGCACTGCTGGCTGCTGGAAGAGCTGAATGGATAGGGCGACCCGCGTAACCTCTACCATAACGACCTGCTGATGGGGTACGGGCACCAGAGTAGTGACCTGACTCTCGAGACCTCGTGGCCTCCCTCTCCCCTCGCTCCCTGGCGAGCATACCCTCAATCCTCCTAGCAATGCTTACTACCTGCTGATAAGGGATGTCCATCTCCAACTCTCGAGCCATGCTAGATCTGATGGGTGGGATAAGACCCTCAATGAACCGCGAACCCTCTCCCGAACTGTAGCAACCAAGGCCGATGCATGCCTGGCTAATCTGGTGTAACAGATAGCATACTCCGAAACGGTCATAGCACCCCGGCGCAAATGCTCAAACTCTGCGCGCCATGCATCCCTGAGACTCTGGAGAACAAACTCTCTCATAAACATATCCGAGAATTGGGTCCAAGTCAGTGTAGCAACCTCGACTGGACTGTCTATCTCATAAGTGCGCCACCAATCATAGGCGGCTCCCCGAAGCTGAAAGGCAGTGAAAGAAACCCCGCTGGACTCCACTATGCCCATAGTGCGAAGAATACGATGACACTCCTCTAGAAATCCCAAGGCATCGTCTGATGCTAATCGACTGAACACTAGGGGATCATATTTCTTGAACCTCTCAAGTCTGCGCTGCTCGTCCTCTGAAGTGGCTGACCCATCCTCGGCTGAACTGGTGCTACAGGTGGAGCGGGAATAATCTCGGGAGCCTGCTCAACCTGCACTCGCTGCTCAGGAGTGCGGATGGCGGGAGTCTATGCTCCTCCCCCGGCCTGGGATGTGGCTGCAGCAAGGGGAAGCAACCCTGCCTGAGCCAAGGTGGTGTACATATTCATGAACTGAGCTAAAGTCTCCTAGAGCGCTGGAGTAGTAGTGGCAGTAGTAGGTGTGCCAGGTGCCTAGGCTCCGGCTGGATCTGCTGGTGGTACCTCGGCGGCAGCTCGCGCAGGTGCTCTGGCTGCACCACGTGCGCGTCCTCGACCTCTCCCCCGGCCCCGGCCTCTAACGGCTGTAGTAGGGGGCGCGGGTGCCTGATCATCTCGAGTAGGGCGTGTCCTCACCATCTGTGAGAGAATAGAAGTCAGAAGTTTAGAATTGATGTTCAAGAATATCGCACGACAAGGAATTCAATTGAAATAAAGACTTTTCCTAAACAGTTACATAGCCTCTCGTAGATAAGTACAGACGTCTTCGTACCTCAGCGAGACTCTAATAAACTGGCCTGTGTTCTGTGACTCCTATGAACCTAATGCTCTGATACCAACTTGTCACGACCCCAGTTCACCCTCCATGAACATGTCGTGATGGCACCTAGTTCCTACAACTAACAGTGCGGAAATTCATATAACTTGCGGAAACATTTAATTAAATTAAGCAAAACTAGAAGAAAATGGTATATAAGTGCCACCTGGCATATACAACTAAAAAATAAATAAATCGCGGAAGTCTAAAATCTCAAACCCAAAACCCGGAAACTCACGGGAACCACAGGCTAACAGAAACATAGTACGCTACTCTAACTCCAGAATATCTAAACAACTGAGAGAAAAGGAATAAACTAAGTACTAAAGCTGGAACAGAATAGAGACTCCTGGTCTGCGGACGCGGCAGATATACCTCGAAGTCTCCGTGTATCTCCTCGCCTCAAGGATAGTGCGCCTGAGTGGAGGTACCTGGATCTGCACATGAAAAACATGCACAGGAAGGTCATGAGTACACCACAGCGGTACGCAGTAAGTGCCAAGCCTAACCTCGGTTGGGTAGTAACGAGGAAAGGTCAGGGCCCTACTGAGGTAAAACTCAATATATAATAGGTTAAGGGAAATAGTATAAATAAAGTCTACAGCAAGAATCTAAACAGGATAAATAAGGGAAACAGTAATAGGAAGCCGAAACAAAACGATATAAGGAATACTGCTCACAACAGGAAGTAATAGCCGGGGATCTCTTGGTATCCCGAGGATCTCTTGGTATCCTCATCATATACACTAGGGATCTCTTGGTATCCGGAGGATCTCTTGGTATCCTCATCATTCACACGAGGGATCTCTTGGTATCCCGAGGATCTCTTGGTATCCTCAAATCTTACATTTACATGTGCCGGGGATCTCTTGGTATCCCGCACCTCAATCCAGAACATAACAAGTACAGGGGGATCTCCCGGGATGCCGTCCCGTAGTCCCAATTTAAAACACACAATAACAGCCCAACACATTGGGATAAATGCTAAACTCAGAACAAGTAATAGAAATCCTAGCCTAACATGCTCCACGGAATACAACAAGACAGTTTAAGCACTTAAGCAAGTAAGTCAACTAAACATGCTTCTCTAAACTAGCATAGGACAAACTTACAACTCAAAATAAACAGGTAAGCAAGAAAAAAACTCAATTTAAATACTTCAAGTAAAAATGGATTTCCAACAATTAGCTCAAGTACGCGCTCGTCACCTCACATACGAGGCTTTCAAATATCAAATATCATGTCCTAAGGGGAAGAGGTCCCCCACACAAGGTTAGACAAGCCACTTACCTCGAACCGGCTCACAATCAACTAGAAATCACGCCTTTGCCACGAGTATCCGACTCCAAAAGGCCCAAATCTATTCAATTCACATATTGTAAATAACATCGCAAACAACTGGTTTTTCTATTTAATTCAAAGCTACGGCGTGAAATTAGATGAAATGACCAAAATGCCCTTCAGGCCAATGCCTCGGAATCGAATAATTTTTACATTTTCAGAACCCTCGTACTCTCACGAGTCTAACCATATAAAAATCTCCCAAATTGGAGGTCAAATGCTCACTCAAAACTCAATGGTTTAGCCTATGAAGTTTTACCCAATTTCTTCCAATTTGATCCCAAATTCGAATTTTAATGATGGATTTAACTACAAAAATGATGAAATATAACTAGAAGGGATTAAAGAAACGTTAACCAATAGTCTTCTCTTCAAAACCCTCTGAAAATCGCCCTTACCCGAGCTCAATTTGGTTTTTCTAACTTATGAAATCAAACCCTCGAATTTTCTATATCAGAACAGGCATTTCCGCTTCTGCGGACAAGGGACCGCATCTGCAGTCCCACTTCTGCGGACTAATATACCGCTTCTGCGGTTTTCATTAAAGGGGACAGGGCCGCATCTGCGATGGCTGGGCCGCTTCTGCGGCTCCGCTTCTGCGATGCCTAAGCCGCTTCTGCGGCTCCGCTTTTGCGAAAATGGCACCGTTTCTGCGGCTTCTGAGGGAAAAGGGGACAAGCCGCTTCTGCGGCGCCGCATCTGCGGTTCCCAAGCCGCAGATGCGAAAATACCAGAAGGGGGACATTCAGCTGCCGCATTACTTCAAAATTCCTCCGATAACCACCCGAAATCATCCCGAGGCCCCCGGGACCCCAACCAAAAGCACCAATACCACCTAATACCTTATTCGAACTTGTACCAATCTTAAAAACACCTAAAACAACGCCAGAAACCCGAATTAATCAAAGATTCAAGCCTAAGAACTTCAAATTCCAACAAAACACGCTTTCGATCAAAAACCTAACCGAACCCCGTTCGAAGGACCTGAAATTTTGCACACACATCCCAAATGACATGACGGAGCTACTGCAACTTCCGGAATTCCAATCCGCCCCTCGGATCAAAAACTCACTATCGGACCGGAAACTTTAAAAAAATCAACCTTCGGCATTTCAAGCCTAAATGAGCTACGGACTTCCAAAATATATTTCGAACACGCTCCAAACCCCGAAATTACCTAACGGAGCTAACGGAACCATCGGATTTCTGTTCCGAGGTTGTCTTCACACTGTTCCGACTACGGACCACTTTTCAACACTTAAGCTCTCATTTAGGGACTAAGTATCCCAAAACTCTCCGAAACTTAACACCGAACGTCCCGGCAAACAAAAATAGCCGAAATGAACTTGGGGGAAGCAGTTAATAGGGGATCGGGGCGTAAATTCTTAAGACGACCGGCTGGGTCGTCACACTTAACTAAGCCAATGACCAACTAAACACCGCAGGTGTCTATTAAGAGCGTCAACTAAACACCCACGCATGGCTTGGCATATCGCGTGTTGCACGCTCATGTAACAGCACGTTGCCTCAAATTTTAACCCCTTTCCAGCGGTAATAAATGGATATAATTCCTAATTTTTCCTTATTGAGGTCTCATGTTATACCCAAATTGAGAAACCTAATTAGCACTTCCTCTTTCTTCTCTATATCTCCCCTACTTGTGACTAGGTTCCACCATACTATTTTACCAAAATCTGCACTCATGAGCTATAAGCTAGGTTTTTTTTACAAGAACATGCTTTTTGTTTTTTAATTTCTCAGTGTGTTTGTTTATGAGAATGGTAAGGGAATGGGGATGTGGTGTGATACTAAAAAAGAGATAGGAGATCTGCATTTTTTCAGTGAAAAAATGGAGAGTTTGCCTTGAGTTGAGATGTAAAAATAGTAATAATAACATGAGATTAAAAAGGAGAGAGAAGTAGCAAGAAGAGAGAAAATTTTCATTTTGATTTCATTTGCAGTTGCAGAAGACGGGGTGGGGGAAGGAACAAAACATTGATTTCTATTTTTTCACTTCAACACGATGGACCACCAAGGTTAATACATGGATGATAACCTTCAAGACCACTGGATTTGGCACCACTCTTTTAGCCTTTGGGTTTTTAAGTTCCTAATTATCCCTATAAACAGAGGAGAAGAACTGAGGAAGAACAGAAAGCAAGTTAGATTTGCCAGCCCACTTTCTTTTCCTTGTGGCTATTGCTCTGTTGAATTAGGGATGAGAGAGAGATAGGAGGTGAGAAGGAGATGGGGCGGAAGGAAGAAGAAGAATAGGGAAAGGTGTAGAGGGCTAGTGTGCTTAAATTTTTTTTACAAAAAGGTTTTTTTCTTTTCTTTAAGTGTATTTCTTTGTTAATTACAAATGTCAAATTTTTTAATTACAAATTACACGTGTCATTATTTAATTAGTTCATTTGACACGTCATTGGCAAGTCTAATTCACGCATATGGTCTGTTATACTCAGGTGTCTATTTGATATACTTTTAAAAGTCACTTAAAGTGTTTAAATGATAAGGTACGGTCATAGCTAGGCAGTGACAATTGTTCCTTAGGTCGATTATGATGGTTTGACAAAATTTTAGGTGATCCGGGTCCGGCCGCCAGGGCCCATGCAGAAGGCATGGGCTATAGCACATGAAAATTTGGGAGTCGGGTGAAATTCCAGTTTTATGTCTAAAATGCCGAAAAATTAGGAACGATCTTGGCGAGGCAGTGACTATTTTTTCTTAGGTCGTTTTATATGGTCCACAAAAATTTAGGCGATTCAGGTCCAGCCGTCCGAGGCCATGAAGAAGGCATGGGCTATAGCATACGAATATTTTAGAATCAGGTAGAATTCCAGTTTTATGTCCCTAAAATGTCAAAAAATGAGAAACGGTCATGGCGAGGCGGTGAATATTATTCGTTAGGTTGGTTCCTTACGTCATTTTTATAGTCCGATAAAATTTTAGGTGATTCGGGTCCAAACGCCCGGGCCCATATAAAAGGCGTGGGCTATACATGAAAATCTGGGAATTAGGCAGAATTTATGGCCTTAAAACGGCAAATATTGAGGAACGGTCATGGCCAGGCAGTGACTATTTTTCCTTAGGTCGTTTTTCATGGTCCGGCCAAATTTTAGGCAATTTGGGTCCGGCCGCTCTGGCCCATGCATAAGGCGTGGGCTATAACATACGAAAATTTGGGAGTCGTGCAGAATTCCAGTTTTATGGCTCTAAAATGTCAAAAACGAGGAACGGTCATGGAGAGGTGATGACTATTGTTCCTTAGGCTATTTATGATGGTCTGTCAAAATTTTAGGTGATCCGGATCCAACCGTTCGGGTCCATGAAGAAGGCGTGGGCTATAGCATACAAAAATCCGGAATTGGGTAGAATTCCAATTTTATTTCCCTAAAATGCCAAAAACAAGTAACGATCATGGCAAGGCGGTGACTATTATTCGTTAGGTAATTTTTTATCGTCCATCAAAATTCTAGGCGATCCGGATCCGGTAGCCAGGGCCTATGTAGAGGCGTGGGCTATAGGACACGAAAATCGAAGAATCGGGTAGAATTCTAGTTTTATGGCCCTAAAATACCAAAACATGTGGAATGGTCATGGTGATGAGGTGACTAATGTTCCTTAGGCTGTATTTGATGTTGCGAAAAAATTTTAAGCGATCTGGGTTCTGCAGCCTGCGCACATGTAGAAGGCTTGGGCTATATCACACGAAAATCTAGAAATCGAGCAGAATTCCAGTTTTATGGCTTTAAAATATTGAAAAATAGGGAACGGCCATGGCTAGGCGGTGATTATTGTTCCTTAGACGTTTTTGATGGTCTGGAAATTTTTTAGACGATTTGGGTCGGACCAGCCGGGTCCAGGCAGTAGGCGTGGGCTATAGCACACGAAAATCTGAAAATTGGGCGAAATTCCAGTTTTATGGCCCTAAAACGCCAAAAATTGAGGAACGATCATAGTGAGGGTTTATTATTCCTTAGGTCATATTGGATAGTCCGGCAACATTTTAGCCGATCCAGGTCCGGCCTCCGGACCTATGTAGAAGGCATGGGCGCACACGAAAATCTAGGAATCGAGTGGAATTCCACTTTTATTGCTTTAAAATGCTGAAAAATAAAGAAAGGTCATGGAGAAGCGGTGACTAGTGTTCCTTAGATCATCCTTGATGGTCCGGCAAAATTTTAGGCGATACGGGTCCAGCCGGCCAGGCCCATGCAGAAAGCGTGAGCTATAGCACACGAAATCTTAGAATTGGGCGGAATTCTAGTTTTATGGCCCTAAAACGCCTAAGTAAAGGAACGGTCATGCCGAGGTGGTGACTATTGTTCCTTAGGTTATTTTGGACGGTCTGATAAAATTTTAGGCTATCCGGGTCCGATCACCCGGGCCCATGTAAAAGACGTGGGCTATAACGAACGAAAATATGAGAATCGGGTGGAATATCAGTTTTATGGCCCGAAAAGGCCAAAAAACGAGCAACGGTCATGGTGAGGCGTTGACTATTGTTCCTTAGGCCGTATTTGATGGTTCGGTAAAATTTAAGGCAATCCGGGTCCGGTTGCCCGGGCACATACAGAAGGCGTGGGCTATAACAAGAAAATCTGGTGATCGGGTGGAATTCCAGCTTTATGGTCCTAAAATTCTAAAAAATAAGGAATGGTCATGGCGGGACAGTGACTATTATTCCTTAGGTTGTATTTGATGGTCCGACAAAATTTTAGGCGATCCGGGTCAGGCAGCCTGGGCCCATGCAGAAGGTGTGGGCTATTGCACACGAAAATCTGGGAATCAGGCAGAATTCCAGTTTTATTGCTTTATATTGCTGAAAAATAAGGAACGGTCATGGCGAAGAGGTGACTATTGTTCTTTAGGTCATTTTTTATCCAGGTCCGGCAGCTTGGGCCCATGTCGAAAGCGTGGGATATAGCACACATAAATCTGGGAATCGGGTGGAATTCTAGTTTTATGGCTTTAAAACTCCGAAAAATGAGGAACGGTAAGCTCAAGCAAAAGGCGTGGGCTACAAATACTTCTCAACTGCGAAAATAGTGAAATTCAGAAGGGAAATCCACAATTTCTGCAAAAAGGATACTGATACAGTTTTCGAGGCTTGGGAAAGATTCAAAGAGATAGTGAGAAAGTATTAGCATAAATCAAATTATGGATGCAACTCCAAGAATTTTGGGATGGACTGACACCTGTCTCATGACGAACACTAAGTACTGCAGTTGGAGGTCCTTTAATGAAGAAAACTGTTGAGGAGATTGTTCCAATTCTTGCTGAGCTCTCTGAAGATGCTAATCAATGGCCTTTTGAGAGTAATGATAGAAGAAAATCAGCTGGGGTTCATCAAGTAGACTCTAACACATCACTACAAGCCCAGCTAGACACCATGGCCCGAGAAATAATAAAGTTAACACTCACGAAGATACAGAGTGAGCCGCAAGTAGCATGTGACTTTTGTGGAATGGGTCACCCTATACATTAGTGTCAAGCTTCAGCTGAAGTAGTAAATGTTGTGAGGAGTTTAGATAGAGGAAACTACCAAAATGGCAACAATTTCTTGGAGTTCACTAGGTGGTAGTGCAAACGCATGGCAGCAAAGTAACTCTAGATCCCAAGGATAGGGAGCTCTAGGTTTTCAAAATCAGCAGAGGCAACAATATCATCCTCCATAGTCTAGTATGGAAGATTTGATGAAGGCCTATATTGTTAAGACAAATGAGAGGCTGGAAACCCATGGCACAGCTATTAGAGAACTGGGCACGGCCTTTCAAAACTTGGAAAGACAAAGTGGGACAACTAGCTAATCTATTGTCTGAGAGGGTTCCAAGAACTCTCCCCGCTGATACTAAAAGAAATCCAAAAGAGATAATAAATGCAGTGTCTTTGAAGAGTGGGAA
The DNA here is from genome assembly GCF_001879085.1 of Nicotiana attenuata. Lineage (NCBI taxonomy): Eukaryota > Viridiplantae > Streptophyta > Magnoliopsida > Solanales > Solanaceae > Nicotiana > Nicotiana attenuata. The sequence continues at coordinate 153,629 of NW_017670434.1, forward strand.
CGTATTGGAGGATCCTAGGGCAAAACAAAGGATGAGCTAATTGAAAGACAATATTGTGGAGGAACAAAAAAATGACAACAATCAAGAAGGTGCAGGGATGGTGGATGATGGTCTTAAAAAAATATAATGGGAATACTAGAGCTCAGAAAAAGTAAAAGATGAGAAAGAAATAAATGAGGATACTGAAGAAATTAAATTTATGTCTCCTCTACCTTTTTCGCAGAAGCAGAGAAGAGAGAAGATGGACAAACAATTCGGGCACTTTCTAGAAGTGCTCAAGCATCTGCTTGTGAATATACCTTTCACAGAGGTACTATCACAGATGCCAGCTTATGCTAAATTTTTGAAGAAGATATTGTTCAAAAAGCGAAAAGTGAAAGAGACATCGGTTGTCAAGCTCACAAAGCATTGTAGTGCCATTCTGCAAAATAAGCTCCCCCCAAAGTGTGGAGATACAGGGAGTTTTACTATATCTTGCTCTTTAGGAAGTACTAAGTTTGAAAAATCTTTGTGTGATTCAGGTGCTTCTATTAATCTTATGCCTTTGTCTATTTTAAGAAAATTAAAGAGAGAGATTAGAGAAATCAGGTCGATACCTATGTCCTTGCAGCTGGCGGATCAGATCACAATCATACGTGAAGGAATAGTGGAAGATGTGCTAGTTCGGATGGAACATTTTGTGTTCCTTGTGGACTTCATTGTGGTGAACATGGAGGAGAATAGAGAGGTCCCTCTAATTTTAGGAAGAACCTTCTTGGCTACTGGTAGAGCAATTTTGGACATTTAGGAAAGGCAGCTCATGCTCAGAGTGGGGGAGGAAAGAGTGATCTTCAAGATGGAAGGAGCAATGGGGGCCCTAAAGGAGCAAACTAGAGAGAGTAAAACTGATGAGTGTGGGGTATACCCAAAGAAGGCCGAAAAGAAGCTCTCAGGATGGATGTTTGCACTAGGTCGGGCGTGCAGAGGAGATCCCGATTTTGATTTAGACCCTCGCTAGATGAATCAGCGGAGGCTTCTTTACCTCTTGCTTTTTATTAGTGTATCATGGGGACATGCCACAATTTAAAATGTGGGATGGGGGATGTAAATATGCACATATTTGTTTTCGTTTTCTTAATTGAAAAAACAAATGTTGACTTTTTCAGACGATGGATTTCCTTAATTGTCTTCTTGAGGGATTAAAGTCGAAGAAAACATTTTGTGTTTTGTCTTTCATTTTTTATTTTCTTAGGTAGTGTAACAATTTCCCCTTGGTTTTTCTTTGTGCTGCGATTCTTTTTCAAGGGTTTTGTTTGAATCGGGTAGTTAGTTTTTCTTTATTAGCAATAGTGAAGTCTTGTGCTATGGTATTAAATGGAGATAATTGTTCTTGACTTCGCTGTGCCTTGAGAGTGGTGAGTGCCTTAGTTGTGACGCCTAGGCTCAGTTCTTGACTCATGTATAATAGTACCTTAAATTGTTTGATTTTGACTTTGCTACTATTTTGACTAGAGAGTCGGGATAGATCCGATCCTAAGTGAGTTATTTAGCAATGTGTGAGTGAGATTTTTGTTGATATTCTGTGTATTCTAGTTAATGTCTAGAACTTGCCCAGTATGTTTGGATAGCAAAATAGCAGTCTTATTCAGTCTTGGAAGTGATATAGGCATTTTTTTGTTGAGCCAGTTATATGTTTTTACCCACCTAATAAATGTGTATCTTTGTTAGCCCCTTTGAGCCTGTAATCCTACTTATTTAGCGACCACACTAAAAGGCTGACCCATTTTTTTGAATTCACCATTTGTTTAAACCTTCTACCTCTCTTGAGCACTTGAATTTGTTATGAGTTTGTAAAAGCTAATTAGAGATATGGTCGGGTTTTTGAGTGGAACTTTGAAAAAGGAGATAGGTGCATTGGTGAAGTTTGTGAGAGCCACATGTAAGGAATTGGATGGAAAAAAAGAGAAAGAAAAGTCAATCAGAACTTTGAAAAAAAAGAGTTATGTATGTATTAATAAAAAAAATTGATTCCTAGCTAGTGGTAGTTCTCATCTTGTTTGTGCTTAAAGAAAGTAGGAGCTTGATGTTGTGAAGATTGGTGTATGGTTTAACATAAGTGGGGGTTTAGAATGTGAATTTGTATGTATTAAAGTGCTTGGGAGGTGTAGTCATTATTATCTATATGTATCCTACCCGTCCCGCAGCATACATTACAACCAAAATAAAGTCTTACTTGATCCTTGACTGAATGAGCTCAAATTAGTAGACGACTACACTATGGGCAAGCTTATGGTATGTTTATGTGGTGCATTAATTTTATTTCTGAGAGTGAGTTAATTCTTTCTATGTTGAGTTCCTATTTATTCTTGAATTTTATTGTGTGTGGAACTAATCTCTATCTTTAGTGTGAGGGCACATGATTTGCGAAGGAAAGGTAATGTCTTTGACCTCTGTGCTACAGTAAGTGAGCGGGTTTTTGAAAAATATGTAGTGCTTTTGAGCCGAGTCTTGAGGCTAAGATGTTATGATAGGGTTCTTAGTATGCTTTAAAAATTCTTGACATGATGCGTTAGGGAAGTTGTCTGATGAGAAGGTCGTCTCTATGCGAACTGCAGTTTGATTGCTTGAGGATGAGCAATGATTTAAGTGTGGGGTATTGATGGTAGGCTAGATACCCGTGTTTTAGTCATAGTTTGCATTCCAATTACTGTATTTTACTTGTGTTTGAGCTTAAATATTAGTGTATTGCGCTTATTATATGTTTTATGCCTTGCAGAAAGTGATTCCGAGCTGTCAAGATAATTTAGAGCTAATTTGAACAAGTTGGAGCTTTGAAATCCGACTAAAAGCTCAAGAAATTAAGTCCGGATCACGTTCGGGGGTCAATGATCAAGTCTGGTTATCAAAAAGTGAGAAAAAGAAAAGATTACTCTGAGATAAATGCACTACCGCGCCGCGGGGCTCAGGGCGCTAGTGCAAAATTCCTGCAGTGTGAAAAAAATCAACTCTCTGAAGATCCTCACTAATGTAGCGCATGGGGCGGCACATCGGGCACCGTGGCAGTGTATGTTCGCGGTCCAATTGTCCCACTTCAGCTTGGAACGGGTAGTTTCATCCGGGCATGTTCCTGCATGGTATAAATACACCAAAACACAATTTTTAGAGGACTTTTTACCTATGGAAGATTGAAAGAGCACTGGAGACTCAAAGCACAAGGATTCATCATTTTTTACTCAACTCAACATCCGAGTTTGGATTGAATTCATGTTGTCTTATTATTCAACTTTATTTTTGACGAAACTCTCCATGAATATGGAGTAGTTTCCCTTAAGGTTTGACGGATATGGTGTTTTGATTGATATTTGTGGATTTTAACTCTAGTTCTTTAACTTCATTCACTAGTTTATTTAATCGAAAAAGGAATATTGTGGTGATTATCTTACGTTGTTTTATTTGGTTTAATTCAATGATTCTCTTAAGTAATCGAAAGAGCTTGTTGAATTGTTGATTAAATCAAGTCAGAAGAATATTCGAGAGACGTTTTCTTGAAGACTAATCCACTAATGCATGCTTGCATATTTTTACAGTGCTTATATTAGTTCACCTCGTAGAGTTAAGATTTAATCGGGAGAGGAGTCTTGGCTACACGTTTGAACTAATCATCGAGTACATTCGTGAGAATCATTAGAACATTAGAGTGAATTGAACTAAAGTTGGGTCACAAATAGCTATCTTGCACCTATCATATCACGACCCTTATTTCTCCCATTGATATTTCAGTGCAGCTCAACTCTTGTCTTCCAGTAATCAATTGTTAATTTTTGTAGTTTCATAGTAAATTTTAGTTATTAATCATCCCAACCAACGTGTTAATAATCCTGAATAACGTTAAGCTAGAAATTACTTGAATATTGTTTAAACTCAATCCCTGTGGAGACGATAATTTTACTATACTATCTTTGGATAGAGAGCATTAATTTCGTGTTGTGTTTTGCGCTCGTCACCGGCCGCCCGGATGCATGCAGATGGCATGGTCTATAGCACATGAAAGTCTAGGAATCAGGCGGAATTCCACATTTATGGCCCTAAAATGCCAAAAAAGAGGAATAGACATGGTGAAGCAATGAATATTAGTCCTTAGAACATTTTTAATAAGCCGGCAATATTTTAGGTGATTAAGATCCGGTCGCCCGGATGCATGCAGATGGCGTGGGCTACAACACACAAAAATCTGAGAATCGAGTAGAATTCCAGTTTTATTACCTTAAACACCCAAAAAAGAAAGGTCATGGCGAAGCGATGACTATTGTTCCTTAGGTCATTTCTGATGGGCCGACAAAATTTTAGGCGATTCAGGTGCGGTCGCATGTTTGCATGCATATGGCGTGGGCTATAGCACACAAAAATCTGGGAATCGGGCGGAATTCTTGTTTTATGGCCCTAAAAGGCCCAAAAATTGAGGAATGGTCATGGCAAAGCGATGACTATTGTTCCTTAGGTCTTATTTGATGGGTCGGCAAGATTTTAGGCGATTTAGGTATGGTCACCTGGATGCACGCAGATGTTGTGGGCTATAGCACATGAAAATTTGAAAATCAGGCAGTATTTCAGATTTATGGCCAAAAAATGCCAAAAATAATATGGAACGGTCATGGCGAAGCGATGACTACTGTTCCTTAGATCGTTTTTGAAGGGCCGGCAAAAAATTTATAAGTGTTTCGGGTTCGGCCACCCGGATGCATGTAGATGGCGTGGGCAATAGCACACGAAAATCTGGGAACCAGGCGAAATTTTAGTTTTATGGCCCTAAAACGCCAAAAATGAGGAACAGTCATGGCAAAGCAATGACTATTGTTCCTTATGTCATTTTGGATGGGCCGGCAAAATTTTAGTCGATTCGGGTCTGATCGCCCCAATAGATGCAGATGGTGTGAGCTATAGCACACGAAAATCTGGTAATTAGGCGGAATTCTAGTTTATGGCCTAAAATATCAAAAAATGAGGAACGGTCATGGCGAAGCGATGACTATTATTCTAGGTCATTTTTTATGGCAAAATTTAGGCAACTCGGGTCCGGTCCGGATGCATGCAGATGGCATGGGCTATAGCACACGAAAATCTGATAATTGGGCGAAATTTCAGTTTTATGGCCTTAAAACGCCAAAAACGAGGAATAGTCATGGTGAAGCGATGACTGTTGTTCCTTAAGTAGTTTTTTAAGGGTCAGCAAAATTTCTGGCGATTCGAGTCAGGTCACCCAGTTGCATGCATATGGAGTGGGCTTTAGCACAAGAAAATCTTGGAAGCGGGCGGAATTCTAGTTTTATAGACCTAAAACTCCAAAATATGAGTAACAGTCATGGCGAAGTGATGACTATTTTTCCTTAGGTCGTTCTTATGGGCCAGAAAAATTTTAGTCGATTCGGGTCTGGTCGCCTAGATGCATATAGTTGGCATGGGCTATAGCACACCAATATCTTGGAATCGAGCGAAACTCCAGTTTTATGACCCTAAAACGCCAAAAAGGAGGAAAGAGCATGGAAAAGCGATGACTATTGTTCCTTAGGTCGTTTTTGATGGGCCGACAAAATTTTAGGCGATTCAGGTCCGATAGTCAGGATGGATACAAATGGCGTGGACTATAACACACGAAAATCTAGGAATCAGGCGGAATTCCATTTTTATGGCCCTAAAATGCCAGAAAACGATGAAGGTCATGGCAAAGCGATAACTATTGTTCCTTAAGTCGTTTTTGATGGGCTGACAAAACTTTAGGTGGTTCGGGTCCGGCCGTCTGGATGCATGCAGATGGCTGGGCTACATGGGCCTAAAAAATTTAGGCAATTTAGAGCCCGTCGCCCTAATTCATAAAGATGGCATGGACATTAGCCACACGAAAAATTAGAAATTATCCTAATTCATGTTTTATGGCCCTAAAATGCTAAGAAATGAGGAACGGTCACGACTAAGCAATGATTGTGGTTCATTTGGTTGTTTCTGATAGACCCTCAAAATTTTAGGTGATTCGCATCCCATCGCTCGAATTCATGAAGATAGCATGGACATTAGCACACGAATAATTTGAAATCATCTTGAATTCCTATTTTATGGCCCTAAAATGCCAAATATTAAGGAACAATCATGGCGAAGCAATGACTATTATTCATTAGGTCGTTTCTGATAGGCCCATAAAATTTTAGGCGATTCGGAGCCCGTTACCGAATTTATCAAAATTGCATCGACATTAGCATGCGTAAAATTGAAAATCGTCCTGAATTCCTGCTTTATGGACCTAAAACGCTAAATAAGAGGAATGGTGACGGCGAAGCGATGACTATTATTCATTAGATTATTTTATGGGCCCACAAATATTTGTGATTTGGAGACTGTCGCCCGATTTCATGGAGATGAAGTGGACATTAGCACACAAAAAATCAAAAATCGCCTTGGATTCCTATTTTATGGCCATAAAATATCAAAATAAGGAAAATCATAGAGAAGCGATGACTATTTTTTATTAGGTAATTTTTTATGGGTCTAGAAAAATTTAGGCTATTTGAAGCCTGTCTCCCGAATTCATGAAGATGGCAAGGACATTAGCATACAAAAAATTGAAAATCGTCCTGAATTCCTATTTTAGGGCCCTAAAACACTAAAAAGTAAGGATATGTTATGGCAAAGTAGTGACTATTGTTTATTAGATCATTTCTGATAGGCCTACAATTTTTTGCGAGTCGGATACCATCTCCCGAATTCTTAAAGATGGCGTGGACATTAGCAACGAAAAATTAGAAATCGTCATGAATCCTTTTTAATGGACAAAAATTAGGAACAATCACAGCAAAGTGATAACTACTTTTTATTAGGTTATTTCTGATGGGCCCAAAAAAATTAGGCGATTCAGAACCCGTCACTTTAATTCATGAAGGTAGCGTGGACACTAGCACACCTAAAATTGGAAATAATTTTGAATTCCTGTTTAATGGCCCTAAAATGTTAAAAAAAATGAGAAACAGTCACAACGAAGCAATGATTATTGTTCATTAGGTCATTTCTGATGGGCCCACAAAATTTTAGGCGATTCGCAGCCCGTCGCTCAAATTCATGAAGATAGCGTGGACATTAGCACACGAATAATTAGAAATCATCTTGAATTCCTGCTTTATGGCCCTAAAACGCCAAAAAATAAGGAATATTCACGGCGAAGCAATGACTATTGTTCAGTAGGCGATTCGAAGCTCGTTTCCTGAATTCATCAAGATTGTGTGGACATTAGCACACATAAAATTAAAATCATCCTGAATTCCTGTTTTATTGCCCTAAAACGCCAAAGAAATGAGGAACGATCATGGCAAAGTGACTATTGTTCATTAGGCTATTTATGATGGGCCCATAAAATTTTAGGCGATTCGGAACCCGTTGCCCAAATTCATGAAGATGGCGTGGATATTAGCACTCGAAAAATTAGAAATCATCCTAAATTCTTATTTATGACCCTAAAACGCCAAAAATAAGGTACAATCATGACAAAGCGATGACTATATTTTCTTAGGTCATTTCTTATGGCCCAAAAAATTAGGTGAATCGGAGACTGTCGCCTGAGTTTAAGATGGTGTGGACATTAGCACACGAAAAAATAAAAAATCGTCCTGAATTCCTATTTTGTACCCCGAAAATGCCAAAATATGAGGGATCGTCATGGCGAATCGATGACTATTGTTCATTAGCCCGTTTCTAATTAGGCCACAAAATTTTATGTGATTCGGAGTCGTCGCCCGAATTCATGAAATTGGCGTGGGCATTAGCACACGAAAAATTAGAAATCGTCCTATATTCCTATTTTATGGCCCTAAAATTCCAAAAAAATGAGAACTAGTCAAGGAGAATCAACGACTATTGTTCATTAATCTTTTCTGAAGTTCCCACAAAATTTTAGGCGATTCGGAACCCGTTGCCCGAATTCATGAAGATGACGTGAACATTAGCACACGAAGAGAAAATCGTCCTGAGTTCCTGTTTTATAACCCTAAAACGCTAAAAAATGAGGAACGGTCATGGCGAAGCAATAAAATCATTAACTCGTTTTTGATGGGCCTACAAAATTTTACGCGATTCGGAGCCCTTCGACTGAATTCATGAAGATGGTGTGGATGTTAGTCCACGAAAAATTAAAAAAATCATCTTGAATTCCTGTTTTATGGACCTTTATAAAAAATGATCTTGGTAATAACTAATAAGCGATTAACCGGAGATCACTTAGGCGATCATATATAATACATAGACAATTTTTAGATAACACATAAGTGATTTATAATTTTACCATTGTATCTCTCACTTTATTTAAAAAAAAGAAAAAAGAAAGAAGTTGTAAGCTCCTTCGGATAAATCATGTCCTTAATGAATTAATAGAATTCTTGTTTCAAAAAAAAAGAAAAAAAGAAAAAAAAAAAAGAAAAAAGAAAGAGCAGATCCAAAATCTTCTCTATTAAGGGGATTCAATATTTTATATGTTACCAAACGAATGTGTTATGAGCATTTCTTGAACGAGCTAGTACTGAATTTGATTGTAAAGTCGTACTGATTAATAATGTTTTTAACAGTAAACAACTATTTTCCTTCTTCATTTATAACTGCAATAATTGTAGTAGGTAAAAAATTAACATATGCAGTTATCAGTTGAAAACGCTTTAAAGCCAAACGTAGGCAGTGGGTAACCATTCAATAAAAGGAGGTAAAAGAATCAAGACTGAAAATAATAGGAAGAAAATAAAATAGGGCCCAACCGGGTTCGAACCGGTGACCTCTTGATCTGCAGTCAAATGCTCTACCACTGAGCTATGGACCCTGAATGGACGACTAACGCTGTTTAGCTCAATTTATAATCTATCTACAAAGTTAGGACCATTTGTCGAGAGTCAAAATTCCAACTTTAATGGTAGATTAGGTAAGCTCCTAACCATCTTTTACCCATAAATTAAAATTCAACACAAAAATAATTTAAAAAATTAAAAATAGAGTAGTGACATATCTAAGCCGCAGCAAGAGACAAAATTTTCTATAATGATGTCAAAATTTGCACTTGATTTTATCCATTTAGTAATATTGTCGGCCTGCAAATATAACTTTGGTCCTTCTAGTGATGTCAGAAGTCGTTTTGACGTAATATTTTATCTTTTTGTAGTTTTACTTATTAGGTCCTTATGCCCTTCTAATATATATATATATATATATATACTAGCTACAAAATTTAAATATAAGAAAGAAAAAAGAGATTTTCATATAATGACATGATACCAGAAGATAAGCTTACATATACTAACAAACAAAGAGAGATGTTCAAATAAACTAACTTGTAATGTTTGAATTTGACATGGACAAGTAAACTTCTTCAACGACTTGTTCAAATGTTAAAGAGGACAGTTCAACCATTCTTGTTGCTACTTTCCAACTACTTTGTAAATTTAACTCTGAATAATTGTCTCAATGTCCTCTTTATTCAATTATTATTCTACACTCAAATTCATTATTCACTTCTAAACAATTGCTCAATCCTAGAAACTTGAGAAAGATACACATATCTCACTGACCCTAAGGATGTGTTTTGAAAGTTCAATGACAACAACAATAACAATATAACACTATTGTCCTTGAATTCATTTCAAGTCTCGAGTTCTTGTTTAGAATTCTCGTTTCTATAGTTTGAACGAGAGCTTTGATGCAATTTAAATTGACAATTAGTAGTAATAGCATAATAAATGTCCGAAGGACAGAACAAAATCTTGAATTTCCGGGTCTCCTTTGCCAATAGACCAATCAATGGTACTCTATCGGAAACAAGATTCAGTCGCTACAAGCCCACAGTGGAGCACTTCTAAGGCTTGGTGAGCTAGGTTAGGGAATTCTTTTCGAGTCCTTTTACTAACATTGAAGGAAGACCAGTGAAATCCAACAAGTGTGATCTGGGGAGGATAGTGTGTAGGCAGACTTTACCCTTACCTTGTGATAAGGTACAATAACGACTACAATACACATAATTAGTCTGTGACAGTAAATGCAGTTCTAGATAATGATCTCCAATGTCCACTTACAATGTGAATAGAAGAAAATGTATGAAATTGGTGAATAATGGACCCATCCCTCGATTGTTGTCCACTTAAATACCAGACTTTTCTATGCAACACGATTTGAATCCATGACGTATGCGTAACTCACACATCAAATACTATACTTTGTATCATCTTTCAAGAACAACTTGTATTAGGGCCAATGTGCTAATAATAAGTTTTGAATAAAACCCCAAAAAAAGGCAGATAATCATATCTAGAACACAAACTAATAAACAAAATAGAACTCGTTTATTATAACTTTTATATATGCAAGAAAGCCTACTATATTACAAAACGGTTTGTAACATCATTCTGCAAAGGGAAAAAATAGTTCCTTCACATCACATATATTGCCCATATACATATCCTGTAATTGCCTAGGTATAGTAGACCCTTCAATTTAACAAACTAGTCAGTATATTTTTCTCTGCAAAAATGTCCAGGAGAGAGATGGCCTGCAAAACCAAACAATACAAATTTTCATGTTAAAAATAAAGGTCTCATATGTTTCTATATATGGAGATCAGAAACTCTCTATCTAAATTTTTTTTTTTTCAAGAAAATAATAGTCACCTCTGGAATGTTTAATTCAAGGCGGAATTTAGGACCGTCGTAATGGTGAAGAATTGGCCTGAATGAGTCCTCTTCAAGTGATTCACAAATTTTCCTCGTCACAACACGTACCTATACGCAAATAGACGAAAGTAGCAAGTCTTAATACACAAACCAGGAACCTTATTCTGTTATTCAGTCTGATTTCAAGCAATTTTCCAGTTAATCAACCACACAACATATTCATCCTTAATCTGGTAAATGAAATAAATATGATAGGATAAGAGAGATATTTATCCTTATGATACCCCAGTTACTAGTGGCGGAGCCAGAAATTATAATAAGAGAATTTGAAAAAATGCGAGATGTCACACCTGAGATTTAAACCTATGACCTATACCAATTCTTGGACCATATTTGCGTCTATATTAAAATATTTTCTTATGTCAAGGAGATTCAACAAATTATATATATGCAATAAAGTTTGTTACGTTTTTGTCTAGTTTCACCCCTAGCATTCAAATATCTAATGAAATTCTGCACAAAAAGCTAATAGCATTTGTTAACTCTTCTTACTTGAGCAGGAAAGCGCGATTCACCAGGGTTCTTCTTGTCCTCCCACGCAGTAGGATCAATATTGGAACCACCAAAGCTCGCAGCCTATGAACCGATTCATGTATTAGTTAAACGGCCACGCAAATTAAAAAGGGAAAAGATCTTAAGACAGTAAATTTGAGAGATTTATTTACTGTCAACAATGTGATGGAAAATTAGAGAACAAACCTCAAATATTCCATGAAGCTGGTGGGTTGAGTAGTTGTAGAGGAAAAGAGGCAAGCCGGGTGTTATTTGGCGAACTGAATCCCTGTAACGAGGCGGCAAGCCTGAAATATAATAGGAGCAGATATCAGGAAAAAAATTCAATTTTTACCTTCTTTTTGTTGTGTGGACTGATGAATAACTAGAATGGTGGAACTACGCAGATACGATGAATCGAGCAATGACATCTCAATCTCAAATTAGTCGTCGTTGACTATATAATCATACGTATTCAGACCATACACAGTATTTGGAGAATTCATCTTAGTTAAAACTTTTTTTATGCAGGTGAATTTGAGACCAGCTATATTTTGCGGAACTCATATTCTTCAATTGAGAATACGAGCAGTGCAAATTTCTCCGATATGAAACAATCGTCTAGGAGTATGAAATGTGTCCTTTACTACATCACGTGTTCGACCACCACAAACCAATAACAACAATATTACCAGATCAAAAGAAACCTATATCATCCTATTTCTCTTGAGAAACAGAACATCAAGAACTTCAGGAACATTCAATTACCAACTGAAAACGTCATCGTTGAAATGCAAACTATAATTATCAAGACACAAACTTGCTACTGTCAAACAATTCAAGAACAGAATAAATACAGACAAACTGAATACTCTTTCAGTAATCTTATAACAATTCGCCTTGAGCATACCTATTAAATTTAGCAAACTCAATCAATATATCAATTATTCAACTACACCTCAATCTCAATCAACATATCAATTAATCAACTACGCCTCAATCTCAAAACAACTCGTCAGCTATATACAGTGGCGGAGCCACATAGCTCCAAGTGTTGCCGGAAAATTACTATTTTTTGTGTATATACTATGTATTGAATCCATGTATTTATTTTTTAAAATTTTGACCCCCTTAATGAAAATCCTGGCTCGGCTACTGGCGGTATGAGTCATCTATACCATACAGCCAACTTAATTGCAGCTATTTGCAAAAGTAAACAACTTTAAACTACAACATCCAACTGAGAGAACAACAATGCAGAAAAACCAAGAAATAAAAGCAAGAAGATCAAAATTAAAATAAAATATGAGAATAGAATACTAACCAAAGAGCTCTCTTTTGAGATTCTCATGCATAGTATCATTGTTGCAAACAAAAATATATCCACCAACTGTTTCATTTCTTGGTAATGATTCTGATGCTGGCAATGTCTTGAACCTCTTCTCTACACCAATATTCTTATTCTCATCCTTATAATTACTCTCTCTATTAATCTTAGTATTATTTTTCTTCCCTAATTTATTCATAAAATAGCCACTTTCATCCTCATAACCAAATTTTCCACTTTTCTTGATAACCCCTTTTGAATTCACAACAATATTGTTATTGTTATTGTTATTTTCACAACTACCCTTAGTACTGCTACTGTAACTGAAATTCAAAGGGTTAGTGTAAACCCCTTTATTACTAAACAGATTATAATCTGAATTGAGATTTTTTGTTGGAATATTTGAACTAATAACAGAATTTATAACCTCACCACCAACTCTAATATCAAAGTTTCTTCTTTCTTCAGGCTTTTTTGATACATAATTGGTGCTCCAAATTGAATCATTTGAAGATAAATATGCTAAGTTGTTTGTTTGTAAACGAAGCTTATCACTGAATTGATAGAAAGCTGACTGATTATTCTCCATTTTTTGTCACTTTTTTCTATACCCCAGATGATATTTTTGTATAAAAATTCAATCTTGGAGTAAAAGATGAAGGATTTTCTCAAATATCAAGAAGTGAAATTGTCTATAAAAAATTGAAATCTTGGAATAAAGGAGTGAAGTTAAGAGATGAATGGTATAAGAGGATAAAGTAGAGAAATTTTATAGTATAAAGATTGAATCTTGGTCTATGTAGGAGTGATATAGTTTACCTACAGCTGAAGGATATGAGAGTTTGAAGGAGAATAAAATAGGAGAGGTTGACGCGGTAGAGGAAATTTCGCAGAAATGGAGTTGGGAAGAGAAAACTTAGTCGTGTTTTTTTACAATAATAATCTAATAAAGCATGGGATATGTCTTTATATATATACGTAAATATCGGGTGCACATAAATTTTACTCCATAAGAAAATAAGATGAATTTTTTTAAAACTTATCATATAAAATAAAGATATTATTATTTTTAGTCCGCGCCAAAAATTATTTTTATTCAATAGCCAAAAAAGTATAAAATTTAAATAAATAAATTTTTCGGCTATTACTTTATGAGATATTATACAATGTCATTTTACCTATAAAATAATTGATACTGATAATATTATTTGTCGTGTTAAACGTATTATAATATTTTTGTGATTATAAGAATCTGTCAATTAGGATAATACGAGAAATTTAAATTAAATTATATTCAAATTTAAACAAAATCGTTCTCTTTTAAACATATTAGGAATGAATTTTCTGCCTGAGTACTCAGTATTATTTCTTTATTTCTTTATTTATTTATTTATAATTAAATATAATTTTATACTTTAATTTAATCACTCAGTCATATTAAACTAGTATAACAGCTTGTTCGGATGGTTGTTATTGTTTGGATGGTTATTAGGTGTTGTATCGTATCATATTGTTACTTTAAATACAATATTTGTTTTGATTGTTACTTAAATTTTATTATATCGTATCGTTAAATTTGTTGTTATGTGACGACGAAAAGTGTCACTTTATGGAATTACCGATTTGATGTGGTCGCGTGGTTCCCTTATTTTTACTCTCATCTCGCTCTTTCATATTATTAAATAATCCTATTCTATCCTTTACCCTACATTTTTATATAATAATTCTATCATGTACCTTACTTTTCTTTATATTGTTGGTGTGTGACTTGATGAAACGACGAAAAATAATACAATTTATCCAAACATTGTATACATCAAAATGATACAGTATGATACGATACGATGCATTATGATACAATACATAACAACCATCCAAACAAGTAGTAAATATATCCTGTGCTTTACATAAATTATTGTCACTTAATTATCAGTTAATATACATTATGTTGTAATTCTATTACTAATATAAATAAGTCTAAACATCTCGTAAGATATACTTTTCAAAGAAATAGTCTTTAAATAGAGAATATGGAATGAGTAGTTAGTTCACTTTGGTGTGGGGTTATTTTAGGTGAGCTAATTAAAGAATGATGATGCCAGAAAGGAGGGTTTAGAGAGAAAAAGACACATTGGAGTTGAATATTTCCCATCCCCAAAACCGAAAAAAGAAAAGAAAAGAAAAAATATAGAAAAGGAAGATAAGAAAAGATAAAAATGTAGACGTCATATATTATTGCTGAGTAAATAGATCACATCCGGACGCCGCTGTTACTTCGCGGAGATACGGACTCGACCCGCTTTTACCCATTTCGGGTATCATAACATGTCGGAAATAAGAGGAATATACTGGACGTAATCATTCCCTTGATTGGGGCATTGCGGATAATTCGAATACTGAAACATTCTTCATCCCTTATTCAATCTGATCTACCGGCTCTAAGACCGACTCAATAGGAGGAATCGGATCAATCATAGGGATTAATAAGTTTAACTTATATACAACAAAAAATAGTATAAAGAATATTTACATGATATTATCAAGTCATTTACTTGTTATAACTTATTTTTGTGATCATAAATTTCACTTTTTATGGTAGGTTAGTTGTAAAGATTGTTTGAGTAATTTGATAATGCAAAAAGTTAAATTATAAATACATATAAATTAAAGTTCTTGTTATTTAATGTATGCATAAGTAGTTCAATTATACCATACTCCTATTTGTTAAATGTGAAGTAAAGAAATTTTACTACTAGCTAGATTCGTAGCTAAGACGTATTCAACAAAACTCTATTGTTGCAACAGTAGACCACGTATATTCTCCTTCAATTAAAACTTTCTATTATATATTTATAAAGCCTCAAATTGAAGGTTCCTCAAGTTTGGGAGAATAGGAATTCTCCCAAAAGTGATCATATTCAAGAAGTCATTGATAATACCCATATTATCCATCAGTTAACCAATTTTTTATCCGTATTAAATATGGGTCGGATCGGATAATCTATCCATTTTTTTCATTACTTGTTTTCGATCCGAACCATATCCGACCTGATCCGCCCGTTTGCCACTCCTAACCTTAACTATAATACTTCACCTGCTTCGATTTAATTACTTAGTCTGTTTCAATTTATGCGCCTTACTTGTTTTTAGACTTTTCCGTAAACAATGTTACTTTTGTATATTTAGTAAGTTTTTAACTTTGATAGGCTTATTTTGTCCTTAATGATATTATTTTATTAGAATGATACGACATTTTTAATACTACGAGATTCAAATGATATTTTTCATATGTATGTTATATATATACTTTAGTTTAAGATCATAAGATTTAAAAATCTTGTTTATATTCTTAAACTTCTTTATATAAATTAAATTAATGAAATGAAGGAAGTAGACAACATACTTCTTTATTTTAAAACGTTGAAAATATTTGATAGCAATTCTATTACTAATACTATTATATATGAAATTATTTTTAATTTGAACCATATGAATGTAGTTTGAATTGAGAGCAATTTAAATCAAAAAAATAGATGCATGGACTCCCCGACCCTATCTACATCTGCCGCATGCACGTAGGCGGGGACTGTTTGTGGACTTGAAATTAATGGCCTACTCTGCATTAATATGAACCCATAATTTTCTTTGATTTTTGCATGTATGATGGATTTTCCTGGTTTTAATCTGGTTTCAGTATCTGCTTTGGGGTCAGACTAATTCGCATTTTTATCAAGAAGTCTCGCTTTAGCGATAAAGTGTTTTCTTTCAAAGACGGTTCCATACTCAAAGCTAAAATTCAAGATCCTCACTTAAGGATCAGGGAGTACTTACTGTATTGATGGTGAAAAAGAACTACACGTGGAATATTAGACCGCTGACATGGCATAACACGTGGAACAATAATACATCGACACGTGGCAATCTTATTTGATGGAAAAAGAAAAGGCACGGGGAGAAATACGCACGAGACGGCAACAGGCCTAACAGCTGGCAAAGAATGAATAAATAGTAGAAAGAAAGAAAGATGCATGGACCGAAAAAAAATAAGGAAGGGGAATCGTAACAGATGTAAGGCATTTATGGCAATAAATGCATCGATTATGAGAATCCAAAATAATAAGCAATCAATATCATTAATGCTCATAATTAGCCCAAATTATGGGGAAAAACTGTTACTATTGTATATTCTTATATAAGGGCGCAGAATTCTATTTGTAAGGACACATCTGAGATAATATTGAAATATAACTTTACTTTTCTGCTTTCTCGAAATTCTCTACCTTGATTTTGCAATCAATTATTTATATTCTTGTTATTTTCCTTTGATATCATTGAGAAAGTGAAGCAAAACTTGGTTATCAGAAACCCGTTTTTTTCTAAATTAGACTTTGAGCAAAAGATATATTTTTGGTTAAACAAATTGGTTCTGTTGCTGGGATACTGATAATCTTTTTGCTTTCCAAATTCACTTTTCTGTCAAACAATCATGTCAACTACCAACGACACCAACCAACTGAACCAACATGAGGGAGGAACTCCAATCCCTTCACTCCAAAATTCTCCTCGACAGTCCCGGGAGGGGACACCTCAAAGATCAACATCACACACGAATGATCAACAAGGGGACGAGCAAACTGCCGAGGGCGCATTAAAACAACTAATTGCGGAACACGTAAGCAATGCTCTTCAAGATTTTGTCAGTGGATTGCCAACTGCGCCACCGACTCCACCTCCAAACAACACTGCAACTATAGAAAATCCACGTTCGGGACTTGCTAATTCGGGAAGCGGAGGAACTCCCTATGAATCTCGCGATGGAAGGTCAGGTACACCAAATAACTCTGATTTACAAAGTTTAGTACTAACTTTGCAGAAGCAGCTCAAGGAGGAGAACGGTCGCATAGAACAAATACCTGGTTTGCGACCCGTGATTAAAGGAGTGGATATTGACATATATTCACAACAGCCCTGGAAGCCAAGTGCAACTCTCTTGCCGATACCAAAGAAGTTTAAAATGCTCGATCTTCCAAAGTATGATGGAACGATCGACCCACGGGATCATGTAACTGCATTTACAACTGGCGTGAAAGGAAATGATTTAACCAAGCAAGAAATTGAGTCAGTGTTGGTCAAAATATTTGGCGAAACACTAACGAAAGGAGCACTAACATGGTATTCTCTTTTACTAGAAAATTCTATTGATTCTTTTGTTGAACTTGCAGATTCATTTATAAAAGCACATTCGGGAGCTCAAAGAGTTGAGATGAGGATGGAATAAACCTTCAAAATAAAACAAGGAGATACGGAGCTACTCCGGGAATTTGTGGATAGATTTCAACGTGAAATAATGATGTTACCACGTGTACCTGATAATTGGGCGGCCATGGCATTTGCGAGTAACTTAAATGAAAAAAACTCAGAAGCCACGAGGAGACTCAAGGAAAGCTTACGAAAAGTCCCTGCTATAACTTGGAATGATGTGTACAACATGTACAGTACGAAGCTACGGATAGAAGAAGACACTATCACTCGGTCAAGGGGTGATGAAAGAACAAGTTCGAGGCGACCAGAAATCAAAAAAAGGTCCGGTAAGAACATGTATGAATCATACATGGGACCAGTAGGACGAGATTCACTCTCTAAATAAGAAAATCTAAGGTATGGTTCTAGATCAAGAGACAGAGACGCGGGTTCACCATCCAAGTTCGGGAAAGAGCGAGATGCGCAGGACATCAATGTTAATACAAAGGCAAAGATTGGTAATTACAGTTTCAATGTTAGCACATCTGAGTCGGTAGCTGTTTTAAGAAGTATGGGAGATAAGGTGTGGTGGCCAAAAAAAATGAGATTGAAGCCTAGCAGAAGAAATCTAGATTTCTGATGCTAGTTTCATAACGACCACGGTCATAAGACAACAGATTGCAGATTGGTACAAGGTGAAATAGAGCATTTGTTAAAACAAGGTTATTTAACTAATCTTTTTTTAGTGAGAAGGGTAAGCAAACGTATATATAGAATAGACAAGAGCAACCAAAACCTCCATCACCAAAAAGGACGGTTAATGTGATAAGCGGAGGTGAGGAGGTCAATGGTGCGACATATACGGCTGCAAAAAAGACATCAAAAGTCACGGTTACCTACGGAAAGCGAGTTCGCCAAGTTTTGGAAGAAGACAGTATTACGTTTGAAGATGCAGATGCAGATGGCATGATGATCCCTCACAATGATGCACTGGTAATATCTTTACTTGTACATGATACTAATGTGAAATGAGTTTTGATTGACCCAGGTAGCTCCGTAAATATCATTCTTCTGAGGGTGGTAAACGAGATTGAATCTGATGACAAAATGGTGCCCAAAGCACGTACCTTATCTGGATTCGATAATTCAAACGTTGTTACAAAAGGGTAAATAATGCTTACCACATTTGCAGAAGGAGTTGTCAAAGATACGAAATTCCAAGTGATAGATACGGACATGGCGTATAATATGATTCTTGACAGGCCTTGGATTCATGATATGTATGTTGTTCCATCTACTTTACATCAAGTTATTAAGTTCCCTTCACAATGGGGAATTAGAAAAATCCGTGGAGATCAGCAGGCTTCTAGAAGTATCAATTTAGTGGTGGATTTGAGCATAGCAAACGATGGTGCAAATAAAAAATAGCAATTACTGAATTCAGTTGAGGACACAAAGGCACAAACCTCAACTAAAGTGGACAAACATACATAGACTCAAGGCCTGATGTCATTCAAGAACCAGAATAAATGAAAACATCAAAACAGCAATAAAAGAACTCGAGGCTATCAATTTTTCCGAGCAGTGGCCAGATAGAAAAGTTTATGTTGGAATGAAGTTAAGCCCAGAATTGAATGGTAAACTTGTCAATTTTTTACAAGCTAACGCAGATTGCTTTGCTTGGTCACATTCTGATATGACAGGTATACCACCGAAGGTGATGACTCATAAGCTAAATGAAGACCCATCTTATCCACCTGTCAAACAGAAGAAAAGGAAGTAAGGATCCTTCAAAAATCAGGTGATCCAGGATGAGATACAAAAACTTTTAAAAATTGGGTCCATACGAGAGGTAAAATATCCTAACTGACTAGCTAATACTGTAGTAGTACCAAAAAAGAATGGGAAATGGCGAGTTTGTGTAGATTATACTGACTTAAATAAAGCTTGTCCTAAAGACTCATTTCTTTTACCGCATATAGATCAACCAATTGATTCTACTGTAGGACATGAGTTGTTGAGTTTTTTAGATGCCTATTCAGGATATAATCAGATAAAGATGGATCCTTCAGACGAGGAAAAAACTTCCTTTATCACAGACAGAGGGGACTTACTGTTATAAAGTCATGCCTTTCGGATTAAAGAATGCTGGAGCCACGTACCAAACATTGGTAACAAAAATGTTCCAAGAACACCTGGGAAAAACTATGGAAGTCTACATCGATGACATACTGGTCAAGTCAGCACGTGCGGGGGATCATATCCAACATTTGTCAGATACTTTTCAGATTCTCCGCAAGTTCAATATGAAGTTAAATCCCGAAAAATGTGCCTTTGGCGTGGATTCAGTAAGTTTTTAGGTTCCCTTGTTTCTAACTGAGGTATTGAAGTAAACCCTGCACAGATCAAAGCCATTGAAGAACTACCAGACATACTCACGAGCAAAAAGGAGGTGCAGAGGCTGACAGGTAGGATAGCAGCTTTGGGAAGGTTTATTTCTAAGTCTTCGGAGAAAAGTTTTAAGTTCTTTTAAGTGTTGAAAAAGCAAAAATAATTCGAGTGGACTGATGAATGTCAATAAGCACTCAAAAATCTAAAAGCATACTTGTCAAACCCACCGTTACTAGCTAAATCAAATGATGGAGAAAGGCTACTTATCTATCTTACTGTATCAGAAATGGCGGTAAGTGCAGTATTAGTACATGAAGACAAAGGTAAACAATCTCCAATCTATTATGTTAGCAAATATTTATTGGATGCTGAAACTCAATATCCTCACTTAGAAAAACTTGCTTTAGCACTAATGATGGCATCTAGAAAGTTGAGTCCTTATTTTCAATGTCACCCTATCTCTGTAGTGACCGCTTACCCCTTAAGAAATATATTGCATAAGCAAGAACTGTCAAGTAGGTTAGCCAAATGGGCTATAGAACTCAGTGAATATGATATCACGTACAAACCTAGAACTGCGATAAAATCACAAGTTTTAGCGGATTTTGCGGCAGACTTCAGCCCAAGGATAGTTCCTGAAGCAGAAAAGGAACTGCAGGTATTCTCCGGATCTAATCCGGGTACTTGGACCCTATTTACTGATGGCTCCTCGAATGTTAAAGGAGCGGGTTTGGGCATTTTTCTAAACCCACCTTCAGGAGAAACCATAATGCAAGCAATAAAGTGTCAACCCATTACTAACAATGAAGCAGAATATGGAGCTATAATTGCAGGTCTGGAATTAGCACGAGAGCTCGGAATAGAGCAGATTATAATCAAAAGTGACCCGCAGCTTGTAGTTAATCAAATGCAGGAGACTTATATAGCTAGAAAGGCGCAGATGCAGCAATATTTGGAAAAGACACGAGAATTAATCAGACAATTCCAATCGTAGAAAATCGTGCAAATACCCAGGGAGGAAAATGCGGTAGTAGACACGTTATCTAATCTCGCATTTTTTGCAGAAGTAACGAACAAAGAAATTGCTACTGCAATACATTTGTTTCATTTGGCACTCGATCAGGATAAACATGAGGTAAATTTCAATAATTTAACTTGGGATTGGAGAAACGAGTTCATTAATTTCCTGTCGTACAAAATTTTGCCTGAAGACAAGAAAAAGGCTCAATCACTTCGACGAAAAGCTCCCGTTATAGTTTGGTTCGTGGCAACCTGTATCGAAAGATGTTCGGAGGGCCTCTAGAAAGATGTCTCGGAGCTTCTCAAACAGAATATGTGATGAGAGAAGTACATGAGGGACACTGTGGAAATCATGCAGGAGGAAGATCATTGGTAAGAAGTTTAATTAGAGCAGGATATTATTGGTCAAAAATGAAAGAAGATGCGGAAAGTTTTGTGGCCAAATGTAAAAATGCCAACGATATGGCAACAACATGCATCGCCCAGCAGAGCTATTACATCCGGTTATTTCACCATGGCCTTTTATTAAATGGGGGATGGATATCGTGGGTCCACTACCACAAGCCAAACGAAAGGCATGATTTTTATTAGTATTAACAGATTATTTTACCAAGTGGGTAGAAGCAGGTGCCTTCAAACAGGTGCATGATTGTCACGACCCAAAAACCGACCCGGTCGTGATGGCACCTGTCGTGGAACTAGGCCAGCCACTTATTTCCATTTACTCTATTTTCCAATTGAAAAGCTTAAGAAAACATCATGTTTTAACAGAAATCCAATGATATAAAAATAGAAGTTCCAAAACCAGCAGAAAGAAAATACAAGCCCGACCTCGGGTGTCATTAGTCATGAGCAAAAACTACTACAACTATTCGAAATAATAAGACTAGCACAATCTGAAAATATCCAACACATAAACTAGAGGAAGATAGGGAAGGAGAAGGCGGAACTGCGGTCGCCAAGCAGGTACCTCGCAATCTCCAAGTGAAAGTCCGCACAATATAATCAGCAGCAACTACCGTGACCCGAGACACTTGGATCTGCACACAAGGTGCATGGGGTAACGTGAGTACACCAACTCAGTAAGTAACAAGTCCAATCTATGGACTAACAGGTAGTGACTGACCAAACCTCAACAGGTAATAACATATAACTGAACAGGAAAAATAGACATGCGTACAGTTCAAGTAAAATTCAACAGTATTTAAATGCAACTGAACAATACGAAGTTCAAAACTCAGAGATTTTACATATACCAATGCACAACTAGCATGATCAATGTTCCATGAACCTCCACTCACAAGTACTCAACCCCTCGGTACTGTATATGGTCATCCGGCCTAGGGAAGATCCATCTCGGAATGTACATCACTGACCGCAGTCATCCAGTACCGAGGACACAGGCCAATCCAGCCTCACGGAGAAGATCCATCTCCCGGTATAATACTTCAGACAAGATCCATGTCCAGGGAAGATCCATCCCTCAATATCATCATCTACGCTCACTGGGGGTGTAAAGACTCCGAAGGGGCTTCTCTCATTAGCCCAAGCGCTATAATAAAGCCAACGAAGGCTTGTTCAATATCTCGCTGCGGTGTGCAGCCCAATCTCATACTGTCACTCAATATCAGGCTCTCGGCCTCCCTCGGTTATAACTCACCAGTCTCACACACGGGATCCAAATGTCATGATACTAGCCCGGTCAACAATAAAATGTGGCAAATAGAAATAATCGAGACTGAGTCATGATATAATATGCATGAAAAGGACTGAGAATATCAGTAAAATAAATGATATGGCAGCAAAAAACGACCTCTTGGGTCTCAATAATATCGGCGTGAAGCCTTAACACGATAATCAGCATGATATACAGCTTAACAACTAAATCACATAATTACAGCACAGATATCGGTAAGAAAGAACCACTAAGCGGTGTTCTGGAATGATCCAGGCCGCATTTTCCCACGGTGCACACCCATACGCCCGTCACTTGGCATAGTGTCACCTTCATAATAATCATAGGACACATAGTTCGGGGTTTCGAACCCGCAGAACCAAGATTGGAAGCGTTACTTACCTCAAGCCAAGCCAAACTCTAACCCGCGATGCCCTTTCCTCTCGATTCGGCCTCCAAATGCCTCGAATCTAACCAAAATCAGTTCATAACCATCAATATATACTAAAGGAGTGAAACCCATACGACATTAATCAAATTACAACACAAATCCCAAAATTGACCAAACCCGACCCCCGGGCCCACGTCTCGGAATCCGACAAAATTTACATCAATGGAATCCCTATTCCCCCATGAGTTAATTCATACCAAAAGTACCAAAATCCAACCACAAATGACCCCTCAAATCCCTAATTTTGGGTCTCCAATTTTCCAAGCCCTAACCCCCAATTTGCTATTAATTTTCCCATAGATTTCAAGCTTACAACCTTAAAAATCATCATAAAAACGAGTTTAGGGACCAAGAACCTTACCTCTAAGAAACCCCCTTGAATTCTCCCTTGAGTTTGCTCTCCAAAGCTTCTTCCCGTTTGAAATGTTATGAAAAATAACCCAAATTCGCGAAGGGTGAAATATATATGTTCTGACCCAGCAAAACCGCATCTGCGGTCTAAATATCGCACCTGCAGATCCGCACCTGCGGTCCTAGGTCCGTATCTGTGGATTTCACCTATCCGCCCAGCCACCGCACCTGCGATCAAATTCTCGCACCTGAGACATCGCAGGTGCGCCCAAAGTTCTGCATCTGCAGCTCCAGGCTTTCCCTATCATGGCCGCATCTGCAACTTCATTTTCGGTTCTGCGGGCCTGCACCTGTGGTCCCCTAGCCGCATGTGCGGTTAGGATAGGAACTGTGCACTTCAGCTGCCAATTCCAACTCAAAACCTCCCGTCAACAATTCGAAATCACCCCGAGGCCCTAGGGACCTCAACCAAAAGCACGAGCAAGTCGTATACCACCTTCCAAACTTTTACGAATCTTCAAAACACCTAATACAACAATGAAACATCAAATTAACCACGGATTCAAGCCTAAGAACTCTAAAAGCTTCCGAGTTCCGCTTTTGATCAAAAAGTCTATCAAACCTCGTCCGAATGACCTGAAATTTTGCACACACATCCCATATGACACAAGGGAATTACTGCAACTTCCGAAATTCCATTCCGACCCCGATATCAAAATCTCCCCTATCAACCGGAAAACGCCAAAAATCCATTTTCGCCAATTCAAGCCTAAATCTACTCCGGACCTCCAAAACACGTTCCGATCACGCTCCTAAGTCCCAAATCACCTCCTGAAGCTATCCGAATCATAAAAACCAAATTCTAGGGTCGTTCGCTCACAAGCAAACTTTCGGTTGACTTTTCCAACAAAAGATCAACTTAAGAGACTAAGTGTCTCAAACCTTTCCAAAACCATTCCGGATTCGAACCGACTAACTCGATACCACATAACACAGACAAAGAAAGCATAAAGAAGCAAAAATGGGGGAAACGGAGCGGTAATTCATGAAAACGACCGGCTGGGTCGTTACATCCGTCCCCTCTTAAACAAACGTTCGTCCTCGAACGAGTCAACAAACAAACCTGAAGCCTCAAATAGGTGGGGATATATGCTCCACATCTCCCGCTCGGTCTCTCAGGTGGCCTCCTCCACGGACCGACCTCTCCACTGCACTTTCACTGAAGCTATATCCTTCGACCTCAACTTTCGAACCTGACGCTGCAAAATGGCTGCTGGCTCCACATCATAAGTCAAATCCCCTCTAACTAAACTGTGCTCAAATCTAGAACATGAGACGGATCCCTAATATACTTCCGGAGCATAGAAACATGAAACACCGGATGCACACTCGACAAGCTGGGTGGCAAAGCAAGCTCATAAGCCACCTCCCCAATCCTCCGAAGAACCTCAAAAGGCCCAATGAACCGATGACTCAATTTACCCTTCTTCCCATATCTCATAACACCCTTCATGGGTGACACCTTCAGTAGAACCTTCTCCCCAACCATATAAGGCACATCACGGACCTTCTTGTCAGCATAACTCTTTTTCCTCGACTGCATTGTACGGAGCCTCTCCTGAATCACATTTACCTTGTCTAATGCATCCTGCACCAAATCAGTACCCAAAAGCCTGACCTTTCTCGGCTCAAACCATCCAACCGGAGATCTACACCGTCTCTCGTATAAAGCCTCATGTGGAGCCATCTGAATACTCGACTAATAGTTGTTGTTATAAGCAAACTCCACGAGCAGTAGAAACTGATCCCATGAATCACCAAAGTCAATCACACAAGCGCGCAACATGTCCTCCAATATCTGAATCGTGCGCTCGTACTGTCCGTCCGTCTGAGGGTGAAAAGTTGTGATCAACTCAACCTGAGTACCCAACTCTCGCTGCACGGCCCTCCAAAACTGCGAACTAAACTGAGTGCCCCTATCAAAAATGATGGAAACTGGGACACCATGGAAGCGAACAATCTCCCGAATATAGATCTTTGCCAACCGCTCCGAAGAATAGGTAGTACATATAGGAATGAAGTGCGCGAACTTGGTCAACCGATCCACAATCACCCAAATAGCATCGAACTTCTTCAAAGTCCGTGGGAGCCCAACTACAAAGTCCATGGTAATTCGTTCCCATTTCTACTCTAGAATCTCTATCTGCTGAAGCAAGCCACCCAGCCTCTAATGCTCATATTTCACCTGCTGACAATTGAGACACCAAGCTACAAATTCCACGATGTCCTTCTTCATTCTCCTCCACCAATAATGCTTCCTCAGATCCTGATACATCTTCGCGACACCCAAATGAATGGAATACCGCGAGCTATTGGCCTCCTCCAGAATCAGCTCCCGAAGCCTATCCACATTGGGCACACATATCCGGCACTGCATCCTCAACACTCCATCATCACCAATAGTCACATCTCGGGCATCATCATGCTGAACTCTATCCTTAAGGACAAGCAAGTGAGGATCATCATAGTGGCGCTCTCTGATGCGATCAAATAAGGAAGACCGAGAAATCACACAAGTTGATACCCAACTAGGCTCCGAAATATCCAATCTCACGAACCGATTGGCCAAAGCCTGAACATCAACTACAATAGGTCTCTCCCCAACAGGAATATATGCCAAACTGCCCATACTCTCCGCCTTTCTACTCAAGGCATCAGCCACTACGTTGGCCTTTCCCGGATGATATAACATAGTGATGTCATACTCCCTCAACAGCTCTAACCATCTCTGCTACCTCAAATTGAGATCCTTCTGTTTGAACAAGTGTGGAGGCTACAATGATCAGTAAACACCTCACAAGACACACCATACAAGTAATTCCTTCAAATCTTCAACGCGTGAACAATGGCAGCCAACTCTAGATCATGAACATGGTAGTTCTTCTCGTGGGGCTTCAACTGACGAGAATCATAAGCAATAACCCTACCCTCCTGCATCAAAACACAACTGATACCAACCCTCGAAGCATCATAATACACTGTGTATGAACCTGAAGTTGATGGCAATACTAACACTGGAGCTGTGGTCAAGGCAGTCTTGAGCTTCTGAAAGCTCGCCTCACACTCATCCGACCACATAAAAGGAGCACCCTTGTGAGTCAACTTGGTCAAGGACGATGCTATAGATGAAAATCCCTGAATGAACCGGCGGTAATAACCTGCCAACCCAAGAAAACTACGAATCTCCGTTGCTGAGGACGGTCTGGGCCAACTCTGAACCGCCTCTATCTTCTTCGGATCAATCTGAATACCCTCGCTGGACACCATGTGCCCCAAGAAAGCCACATAACTGAGCCAAAACTCACACTTGGAGAAATTTGCATAAAGTTTCTCCTCCCTCAATCTCTGTAATACAACTCTTAAATGGTCCGTGTACTCCTCCTAACTACGCGAGTATACCAGAATATCATCAATGAAAACTATGACAAACGAGTCGAGATACGTCCGGAACACGTTGTTTATCAAATGATCGAACTCTGCTGGGGCATTGGTCAGCCCAAAAGACATCACAAGGAACTCATAATGACCATATCGGGTCCTGAAGGTTGTCTTAAGAATATCCGAGTCCCTGATCTTCAACTGGTGATACCGTGAACGGAGATCAATCTTGGAGAACACTCTCGCTCCCTGAAGCCGGTCAAATAAATCATCGATATGAGACAAAGGGTACTTGTTCTTAATTGTTACTTTATTCAACTGCCTGTAATCAATGCAACATCCTCATCGTGCCATCCTTCTTCTTCTTCACAAATAGAACAGGCGTACCCCAAGGTGAAACACTAGGCTGAATAAACCCCTTATCAAGGAGTTCCTGAAGCTGCTCCTTCAACTCTTTCAGCTCCGCTGGTGCCATACGATAAGGTGGAATAGAAATGGGCTGAGTGCCCGGCACCAGATCGATACCAAAATCGATATCCATGTCCGATGGCATGCCCGACAAGTCTGCAGGAAACACATCGGGAAAATCCCTCACAACTGGAACAGAATCAATGCTGGGAGTTTCTGCAGTGACATCCCTCACAAATGCTAAGTATGAAAGACAACCTTTCCCAACCATACGCTGGGGCCTTCAAGAATGAGATTACCCTGCTGGGAACATAATCATACAAACCTCACCACTCAATCCGTGGCACACCCGGTATAGCTAACGTCACTGTCTAGGCGTGACAGTGTGAAATGGCCCGACACGGAGATAACTAATCCATGCCCAATATCACATCGAAGTCCACCATGCAAAGTAATAGAAGATCCACTCGGGTTTCAAGACCCCCAATAGACACAATGCATGACCGGTATACACAGTCTACCACCACAGTATCACCTATCGGAGTAGAGACATGAACAGAAGAAACGAGAGACTCGCAGGGCGTATCCAAATAATGGGCAAAATTTGATGACACATAAGAGAAAGTAGAACCGGGATCAAATAATACAGAGGCATCTCTATGGCAGACTGAGATAATACCTGTGATCACAGCATCTGAAGCAATAGAATCTGGTATGGCTGGAAGGGCATAGAAACGAGCCTAACCACCACCTGATAAGCCTCCCCCTCTAAGGCGACCCCAAGCTGACTTACCTCCACCCCAAGCTGACTGAGCGGGTGGGGAAGTAACTGGTGCAGAAGTTGAAGGCTGACTCCTCTGCTGGGATGACCCTCCCGAAACACGGGGACAAAACCCCTTAATGTGCCCCAAGTCTCCACACTCGAAGCAACCTCTCCCGGCAAATAGCGGTGGGGACTGAAGGAAGCCTCCCGCACCGGGATGCCCACTAGAAGAACTAGGCATAGATGAGCCCTAAACTGATGGTGGCTGAGTCGAACTCTAAGCTAGAAGGGCGCTGAGAGACGAGTGACCCTGACGTGAACTGTGAGAACCATGGACAGATGACCCACCACGGTGACCTGAACGGGCTGGCTGAGCATGTCTGAATGAACAGCCTCTACCGTGCTGAAACTGACATCCTGAAAAAGAACCACCAAAACTGACCTCCTGAAGAAGAACCACCAAAACTACCAGATCCCCGAGGCCTCTTGGCCTCCCTCTCCTCTCGCTCCTGGGACGAACTGACTCAATCTCTCTAGCAATGTCAATCACCTCCTCTTACGAAGCGCCAGATACCCTCTCTCTAGTCAGAAAAATCCGTAGCTGATAGTTGAGGCCATCAACGAACCTCCTGATCCTCGCCCTGTCTGTGGGAACTAGCCAGATAGCATGACGGGCCAACTCGGAGAACCTCATCTCATACTGCGTCACGAACATGCCCTCCTGACGCAGCTGCTCGAACTGCCTGCGCAGCTCCTCCTAGCCAAGTGTGCAAGCGGCGGAAGTCTGGGTGCCTCTCCCTGCCTGGGAAGTAGTTGCTGTAGAAACCGCGACCGCCTGAGTAAGGCTGGTGCACACACTCAAAATCTGGGCCAAGGTCTCCTAGAGACCCAGAATGACAATAGGCACAGTCGGTGCTGCTGGAGCATCCCCAGCTGGGACCTGATCATGAATTGGGACGACTGATGGACCTGCAGGTGCTGCCCTAGTTGGTTTGCGGACGGCACCCTTGCCCTACCGCGGCCTCGACCGCTTCCTCGGCCTCTAGTGGCCCCAACTGGTGGTGCTGGTGGTCGTACGTCCTGGCCAGTAGCGCGTGTCCTCACCATCTGTGGGGGAATAGAATAACAGAAGTTAGTACTAGCATCAACAGATTCGCACGGCATGAATTCAAGAACAAGAAGTTTTTCCTAAAGGTTCTGCAGCCTCCCGAGGATAGATACAGACGTCTCCGTACCGATCCGCAAGACTCTACTAAACCTGCTCAAGACTCGTGAGACCTATGTATCCTAGGCTCTGATACCAACATGTCATGACCTAAAAACCGACCCGGTCGTGATGGAGCCTATCGTGGAACTAGACCAGCCACTTATTTCCAAGTACTCTATTTTCC
The DNA here is from genome assembly GCF_001879085.1 of Nicotiana attenuata. NCBI lineage: Eukaryota > Viridiplantae > Streptophyta > Magnoliopsida > Solanales > Solanaceae > Nicotiana > Nicotiana attenuata. The sequence goes on from NW_017670434.1 coordinate 183,298, forward strand.
AATTGAAAAGCTTAAGAAAACATCATGTTTTAACATAAATCCAACGATATAAAAATAGAAGTTCCAAAACCAGCGGTATGAACAACTAATTTTTGACCACACCCAAATTCTATACTATTTTAGTGTAAATATTTCTTATAGTTAATATTTTAAATTTTTATTTTTATTCTTACATACATACAATACAATACAATACAATACATACATATATATATATATATATATATATATATATATATATATATATATATATATATGTATTATATACTTGTGTATTTTGAATAGTGCTTGTAATAGTTTTCACCGCATGGGCTAAAAATGAATAGCCCTAAATTTATTGCGGTCATTTGTTATAACTCCGTAACTATTTGTATGCAATTTTAGTACCTAATGATACTCTTTACATAACTAATATCGTTTGAGAACTTTAGGAAAATGTAATTATGAAAGATTAATAAATTTTGGTTCCACTTCAGTTTGTCATCCAAATATGCATCCAATAAACTCACAAATATTGCGGGCGTGCAATAACATTTGGGTTGTAGATAGTTATCACTTGTACTTTTATTCTCCCTCTCTAAGATATTACTTTTATTTTTTTTGGATGTACCTCCCACCTCGCTAATGATAAATTTAATGTGTTATCTTGATTTTCAAAGGCTCTAATAATCTTTCCAAAGAAGAATTAGTTTAGGTACATAGCAACACTGTAACTTCTATTAAGAAATTTCAAGTAGAAAGCTTCAGTAAAAAGAAATGCAAAAACACGCTTGCCCTAAGTTTATTCTTTTTATTACCTGATTTGTTTTATCTTTGTGACCGCGCGTAGTTTTATCCACTAGTTTTTATATATATGAGAGTTTTGAATTAAAAAGGAAGGACACACATACTGATAGAGGAAAGCAGCCGCACATCATCAGATACACACAAGAGAGGAGAAACGATCTTCATCTTCTTGGAAAAGACCTTATCAACAACGGACTTCACTCTCTCTCTTTCACGACCAAATCTCAATCTCCATTCTCCATCTTCTTTCTCACTAGAGCAGCGGCCATCCCATCCCTTCTGGACCAAAATCAGTACCAAAGATCACCCCTAAACAATCCAAAAACACCCAGAAACAGTCGAGGTTAAGTGAGGTCTTCGTCCAAACTTCGGCGAGGTTTTTCCGGCGAGTTTTCTATCTCAGACTAAGGTTAGATTCCGTTCTTGTTTATTTTCTAATAACTACTGTCAATGTGCTTACTTTCTTGGAATTCGATAGAGTGGTAATCAGAATTGTGACTTGTGGTAAATGCACAATCTTGCATTGTAATACTGAAATTATATTCATTATTTCTTAAAACTGGTTAACTTCAGTTTCAGTTACGATTCACAAGGATGGTTCTATTTAGAAAAATAGGAAAGAAAAGTATCTTCTTTTACCTGTGCATAAGTAAATTATGCAATTTCAGTCATCTTTAGACTGCATTATTTTGGTATGAAGAGAATCTCCACAATTGTAACAAAAAGTTAATTTTTTTATGTTTCTTGAGGTACGTTAGTGCTTAAAGTAGCCTACCCTTTTCTTATTACACTTTCTTTAAAACAAATTGCATGTTAAAAAATAGTAGTAGCACTTAATATATTTGAGCCATGAGATTTATTTGGGTTCGAATAGGATTTGATTTTATTGGCGCAATAAAAGGGTCATTAGGCCCAAAAGGATAAGTTTGTAGGCTAGATCGTTACTTTGCCGATCAAATAAATTTATAGACTTGCCTACTTTCTTAACAATAAATTGCCCATTTTTTAGGAGTGTAATTAGCCCATTTCTTATAACCAAATGATATTAATATAATTTCAAGATATAGAATGATAATAATTTGGTAGTTGTAAATAGTTCTCACAAGCTAATAATATAATTGGCCTTGTAAATAATCTTTAAGTGGGAATCTTATACTCTTTTCCAACAATGTCATATTCATAATTGATGACCCCACAATAATCTCAAGCTTAGAAAAATAATAATGAACACTAGTAGTATACTTTTAGGCGCGCTTTTAATTTATTATTGTGATTGTGTACACGTACGCGTGACATGGTTGAAGTGTCGATTTTCAAAATAAAGCTAAGGTAAACGTTCGCGTGACTTTGGCCAAATAATTTTAATATTAATTATGTACACATACGCGTGACATGATTCTTGAAATACTAAACAAAACGAATATACGTACGCGTGATTCACTTCAAGATAATTTCATAATTACAAATAATCAAGAAATTAAAAGCGATTTTAAGGCAAAAGTGCATAAATTTCTCTAGAACATAAAATATCCAGAATTAGTCAAGCCAGGTATAATCATTAAAGTGACCGTGCTAGAACCACGGAACTCGGGAGTGCCTCACACCTTCTCCCGGGTTAACAGAATTCCTTACCCGTTCTTCTGTGTTTCGCAGACTTAATCAGAGTCAATTTCCTTGAATTGGGATTTTAAAATGGTGACTTGGAACACCGTAAATATTTATTCCAAGTGGCGACTCTTAAATACAAATGAATTAATCCCTTTTCAAATAATATCACCTAAATTGGAAAAATTCCTTTCTTTCCTATCTCCTCGCTGAAAAAGGAGGTGTGACAGGCGGAAAGAAAATACAAGCCCGACCTCGGGTGTCACTAGTCATGAGCAAAAACTACTACAACTGTTTGAAATAACAAGACTAGTACAGTCTGAAAATATCCAACACATAAACTAGAGGAAGATAGGGAAGGAGAAGGCGGAACTGCGGTCGCCAAGCAGCTACCTCGCAATCTCCAAGTGAAAGTCCGCACAATATAATCAGCAGCCGCTACCGTGACCCGAGATACCTGGATCTGCACACAAGGTGCGGAGGGTAACGTGAGTACACCAACTCAGTAAGTAACAAATCCAACCTATGCACTGACAGGTAGTGACGGACCAAACCTCAACAGGTAATAACATATAACTGAATAGGTAAAATAGACATGCATAGTTCAAGTAAAATTCAATAGTATTTAAATGCAACTGAACAGTACGAAGTTCAAAACTCAGAGATTTTACATATACTAATGCACAACTAGCATGATCAATGTTCCATGAACCTCCACTCACAAGTACTCAACCCCTCGGTACTGTATATGGCCATCCAGCCCAGGGAAGATCCATCCCGGAATATACATCACTGACCGCAGTCATCCAGTACCGAGGACACAGGCCAATCCAGCCTCACGGAGAAGATCCATCTCCCGGTATAACACTTCGGACAAGATCCATGTCCAGGGAAGATCCATCCCTCAATATCATCATCTGCGCTCACTGGGGGTGTAAAGACTTCGAAGGGGCTTCTCTCATTAGCCCAAGCGCTATAACAAAGCTAACGAAGGCTTGTTCAATATCTCGCTGCGGTGTGCAGCCCAATCTTATACTGTCACTCAATATCAGGCTCTCGGCCTCCCTTAGTCATAACTCACCAGTCTCACACACGGGCTCCAAATGCCATGATACTAACCCGCTCAACAATAAAATATGGCAAATAGAAATAATCGAGACTGAGACATGATATAATATGCATGAAAAGGACTTAGTACAAAATATCAGTAAAATAAATGATATGACTGCAAGAAACGACCTATTGGGTCTCAATAATATCGGCGTGAAGCCTTAACATGATAATCAGCATGATTTACAGCTCAACAACTAAATCACATAATTACAGCACAGGTATTGGTAAGAAAGAACCACTAAGCGGTGTTCTGGAATGATCCAGGCCGCATTTTCCCACGGTGCACACCCATACGCCCGTCACTTGGCATAGCGTCACCTTCATAATAATCATAGGACACATAGTTCGGGGTTTCGAACCCGCAGAACCAAGATTGGAAGCGTTACTTACCTCAAGCCAAGCCAAACTCTAACCCGCGATGCCATTTCCTCTCGATTCGGCCTCCAAATGCCTCAAATCTAACTAAAATCAGTTCATAACCATCAATATATACTAAAGGAGTGAAACCCATACGACATTAATCAAATTAACAACACAAATCCCAAAATTGACCAAACCCGACCCCCGAGCCCACGTTTCGTAATCCGACAAAATTTACATCAATGGAATCCCTATTCCCCCACTAGTTAATTCATACCAAAAGTACCAAAATCCAACCACAAATGACCCCTTAAATCCCTAATTTTAGGTCTCCAATTTTCCAAGCCCTAACTCCCAATTTGATACTGATTTTCCCATATATTTCAAGCTTACAACCTTAAAAATCATCATAAAAACGAATTTAGGGACCAAGGACCTTACCTCTAAGAAACCCTCTTGAATTCTCCCTTGAGTTTGCTCTCCAAAGCTTCTTCCCGTTTGAAATGTTATGAAAAATAACCCAAATTCGCGAAAGGGTGAAATATATATGTTCTAACCCAGCAAAACCGCATCTGCGGTCTAATTGTCGCACCTGCGGATCCGCACCTGCGGTCCCAGGTCCGTATGTGCGAATTTCACTTATCCGCCCAGCCACCGCACCTGCGATCAAATTCTCGCACCTGCGACATCGCAGGTGCGCCTAAAGTTCTGCGTCTGCGGTTCCAACCTTTCCCTATCTTGGCCGCATTTGCGACTTCATTTCCGGTTTTGCGGGCCCGCACCTGTGGTCCCTAAGCCGCAGGTGCGGTTAGGACAGGAACTGTGCACTTCACCTGCCAATTCCAACTCAAAACCTCGTCAACCATCCGAAATCACCCCGAGGCCCCCGGGACCTCAACCAAAAGCATGAGCAAGTCATATACCACCTTCCAAACTTGTACCAATCTTCAGAACACCTTAAACAACATCGTAACATCAAATTAACCACGGATTCAAGCCTAAGAACTCTAAAAACTTCCGAGTTCCGCTTTTGATCAAAAAGTCTATCAAACCTCGTTCGAATGACCTGAAATTTTGCACACACATCCCATATGACACAACGGACCTACTGCGACTCCCGGAATTCCATTCCGACCCCGATATCAAAATCTCCCCTATCAACCGGAAAACGCCAAAAATCCATTTTCGCCAATTCAAGCCTAAATCTACTCCGGACCTCCAAAACACGTTCCGATCACGCTCCTAAGTCCCAAATCACCTCCTGAAGCTATCCGAATCATAAAAACCAAATTCTAGGGTCGTTTGCTCACAAGTAAAGTTTCGGTTGACTTTTCCAACAAAAGATCAACTTAAGAGACTAAGTGTCTCAAACCTTTCCAAAACCATTCCGGATTCGAACCGACTAACTCGATACCACATAACACAGATAAACAAAGCATAGAAGCAGAAATGGGAGAAACGGAGAGGTAACTCATGAAACGACCGGCCGGGTCATTACATGGATAAAGAAGTCAGGGACTTTGTTTGGCGAAACATCATATGCTGGTTCGAAGTTCCAAAAAAAATCGTAAGTGATAATGGGCCCGCAATTCATAGGTGCGAAAATCACAGAATTCTTTCCGAGTTGGCAGATTAAAAGGACAACTTCAACACCTTACCATCCTGTGGCTAATGGACAAGCCGAATCGACAAACAAAGTTATTATTAATAACTTGAAGAAAATATTAGAGGAGTCAAAAGGTAAGTGACCAGAAGAGTTACCAGGAGTCTTATGGGCTTATCGAACTACAGCAAAAATAGGTACGGGAGAGACTCCATTCTCACTTGTGTATAGTGTTGAAGCCTTAATCCCAGTTGAAATAGGTGAACCAAGTGCAAGATATACCCAAGCAACCGATGAATCAAAAGAGGAAGAGATGCGAATAAATCTAGATTTTCTTAAAGAAAGGAGAGAAGCGACTCTAATAAGGATGGCAGCGCAGAAACAAATTATTGAGCGATACTACAATCGAAAAGCTCATCTTAGATACTTCAAGATTGGGGACTTCATCCTCAAAAAGGTTTTTCAATCGACAAAAGCGGCCAATGCAGAAAAGTTGAGTCCAAATTGGAAAGGACCCTACAGGATTCGAGGCATTGCTGGAAAGGGTGCGTTTTAGTTAGAAACAATGGAATGAAAAGTACTCCCATCAAATTGGAATGATGTTCATTTAAAGAAGTATTACTTCTAAGCAAAGGAAGAACCCCTGGTCAGCTATCATTCGTGTATGGTTTAGTTTTGTTCTTTTTTAATTATACTAACCATTTTAGATGATAGGCACAAAGTTAACCCACACCAAATGATGATATTAGACCCGAAAGACACGCGGGATACAAAATTATCCCCGGACTGGGTTACAACCTTTCTGATGGAAATAAAAAGGGTTAAGCAGTCATCATCTAAAAATATAACTCCGAGTCCCGTATGTATTTTCCTTTTCAGGAAATGGACTAAATGGAAGGAATAATCAAGTGCTCGAGATTTAATACTTCAAAGCTCTAACACTTGGGGGAGTATAGATATGAAGGCAAAGAAGATAGAAAGTCAAAGAAGACTAAAAAAAGTCAGAATTCAAGCCAGGATCAACCCAAAAATCAGAAGTCAAGAGCCAATCAAGAGTCAAAAAACAAGCCTGATTCAAAAACCTTTGTAATAAGCTTTGATAAAATGTAAACTCGCAGACATAAATTACAAGATCCTGCAAGTACTTAGGTTAAGGGCAATGATTAGTCATGGGTTGCAAGATATACCCTAGAATTTTTTGAAATCTATTATAAGAAAAACGGTTATGAAAGAGTTGTAGATGTCGTACAAAATGTTAATTGAACACTTGTAAAGTGTTATGTAATTTGAAAATTCAAAACATGAAACTTTCTCAAATTATTCATGAAACTTCTTCAATATTTTCCTACTTCTCTCATATACTTACACCAAAATAAAGTTGAGACGTTTTCTTCATTAGTGTCGCTTATAAAACAACCCACTTTTATAAAATTCGTGTCTATGCCGCTTGGCTAAAAAACTAAGTATATACTTAGTTAAAACCAAAATGTTTGTTTGATAAACAAACCCCAAAACAAACAAGGGGTAAAAACTAACCAACCATTCCAAAAAGTTAAAAAAAAAGACTCCCCGTCAAAAGTTCAAAAACAAACTAAGTTCTGAAAGAACACTAAGGCAGAGTCCAATGTGGCATTATCAGCAGTGAGAGAGGTAGAATCCAGTATGGCATCATAGCAGGGGAGAAGATTCAACTTGAGCAGAAGAAGCTTGAATACCAACTCCACCAGGAGTAAGCTCATCACCTTTGGGAACTCCGACCTCAAGTGAGGAAAATCTCTGACTTTGCTGAGCTTTTTCAATTATTTCCTTAGCCTTGGCAATCTCAGCATTCAAGTCAAAGCCTTCCTGGCTAGCCTCCATCAAAGTCTCGAGGCGTGTATTAGAAAAAGCCTAACTTACATTAACTGTCGATTTATCTTCAAGGGCTTCACAATCTTTCTCCCACTGGTCAATTTCAGCCTTCAACTCTTATTTCTCAAACAAAAAAGCATCATGAGAAGCCTTCAAAAAGGCGAGGGAACTCTCCAAGAACTGGATCTTATCAGAAGAGACACAAAGGTCTTCTTGAACCTGAGTGAGTGTTTGAACTAGCTCCCTGGCATAAGTTTCCTTCTGATTAAGGAGTTCTTTCAAACCCCTTATCTCCTCGGTAGCTTTAGAAAGTTGCTCTGCAAATGAAGACTCAAGGATATGTTTGTCTTTTCCAACTTGACTTGAAGAGGCTTTTTGAACTGCCAATTCCGCCGCCATCATCCTTGCTTGTTGTTCCAAAGCACACTTCTCTTCAGCTAAAACTTCTTTCTCCAATTGAAGACCCTCGTGTTGTTCCTCCCAGTTATCCGCTTCAGTACGATAATCATTAACTAGCTGCTTAGCGTGAAAAATTCTATTCATAAGCTCTGTGCCTATCAAGTTGATCTACAAAAGAAAAGAAAGAAACGATTGTCAAACAAAAGTAAATAACCACGAGGAAAAGAAAGGAAAAAACTAAGACTTGAACCTTCAAAGATGAATGAACAATATCATTCATCCATGTCAAAGAGGTGTGGCTTTCTTTGACTTCTCAACTAAGCCAAGTAGAGGTTTCAACCATACGTCAGTTTGACCAGATTTTTTCAACAGATTACCACCTTCAGGGACTTCTATGGTAACCTTTTTCATCACCCTATTACCAATAGAAGTGCCAACTTCAACATGAGAAGTAGTAGAACAGGGACAATTGAGGAAGTGAAAGCACCCACGGAAGGAGCAGTAGTAACAACAACAGGAACTGTAGATTGAGAATGAATGGGGTTTGACGGTGGAAGAGGAGCAAGGGGTAATTCTTCAGAAACGGGACCAAAATCTTCACCATAAAAACCATAGGAAAATAGCTTATCAGTAAAGTCACGAGGGGGAGCATCCATTTCTTCGTCAGAACTCACTAAAGTAGCACTTTCAGGCTCATTCAAAAGAACTGAACTTGGAGGAGGGGTGGCTTCATCATTTGAAATAACGCGTCTCCTAACTCGAGGTCTACGAACTAGAGAACCTTCCTCTGGTTCTTCTTCTCCCTCCGAGCCGCGGGTTCCATCAACCTTCCTCTTTGAAGAAGAGCTCAGAATCCCTTCTTGAGCAAGAATCATTGTAAGTCATGCAGATGAAACAGAAGCGGGACTAACACCACGAATGGGAAATCCTATCAAAAGAAAAAAGTCACAGTGAGAAACTCTTAAGTTAGCAAAAGACAAAAAGAAGAAGACTAAGCGGGAAAAAGTACCGTGTGTTTTAACTTTCCACCCAAATCTCTAAGAGAGATACTTCCAAGATCTTCTCTCCATAGGGGCAACAGATAGAAACTTTCCTACCCAAGCACGGAAGTTGGGGTTTCCTAAAAAACTTCCATAGTTGCTGAAAAAGTAGGGATGTGAATACCTAATAATCAATTTTGAGAAAGGAAAAAGGTAAGATGCAAATATTTATGTGCAAAATTCCACTTTTCTGGAAAAGGCATATTTTCTTCACCCACCAAAGCACAAGTGGGAGCAGCAACGAAGCGAGCATACCAGTCTCGGTCTCTATCATCCTCATGGCTAACTAATACTCTCTTACTTTTGGCCACAAGGGAAAAAACTCCTTCACGAAATAGTTTAGGGGAGTAAAGATGGAGTAGATGAAGAAAAGTAAAGGGCATAAAAGCCAAGTTTGACAAATAACGGAGGCATGCAACAGCTCTCCAAACAATAGGACCAATTTGTCCTAAACACACATTGAAGTAACAACAGAACTCAATGATTACCGGGTCAATAGGAGGTTTAAAGCCTAGGGTAAAAGGATATGTATAAATGAAGGAATATCCAGTTTGGTATAAAATTATTCTTTGGTTGATACCAAGAACTAAAATTGGGAAATCAGGTTTCCTACTACATTCTCTTCGAACCATTGGGAGAAGACCAACAGTAATCAAAGTTGGGTAACAATCAACACAATCAAGGGAAGCAGCCATGGAAGAAACTTGACTCTTCATGGATTCACTATCAGTCACAAAGGATAGTTCTTGAGGAACAATTTCATCAACAGTGGGTTCACGTAGAGCTTCAGTTGAATCTTTATCTTTAGAAGAAGATCTTGGGGTTGCAGAAGCCCTAGGTCTAGAAGAAGATGGATTGGCAACACTACTTTGAGAGGGGGAACCACGGTTAGAAATAGAACTGAGGCTACGCAATCTACCACCTATTCTACTTCTAGTAGGTACATTGGAAGAAGCAAACTCATCAACAATGATGACTTTGCGAGGATAAGGGGAAGACATGATTAAACAAAGAAATACAAAGAAAAGATGCAGAAAGAAGTAAGACAAGAAGACGAAGAAGGAAAGGCTTTAGAAAATCAGAAAAAAGGGGTGAAGTATTTATAAGAATACACGACTATTGAGGTCATTATGAAGCGTCATAATAGAACCGTCACTTTGTGACTGATGCGGTTGCAGGAAAACCCTAAAAGACGCTGAAGAACTGAAGGACCAGTTGATAAAAGCCACGTGGCATGATCATTAAATGAAAGTGATGAACGTCACATCGGTACAGAAAAGGGTATGATTATATTCGAAAAAACGGCGGCAGAGAATTCCCGTCATAAAAACCTTTCCACTTCCCCGAATATTCAGTGGAGAATATTCAAGAAAGTGGGGGGCCTATCTGTATTGGTGTTGTAAAAGAACTACACGTGGAATATTAGACAGCTGACATGGCATAATGCGTGGAACAATAATACAGCAACACGTGGCAATCTTATTTGATAGAAAAGAAAAGGTACGAGAAGAAATACCCACGAGACGGCACCGGGCCTAACAGCTGGCAAAGAATAAATAAATAGTAGAAAGAAGGAAAGATACATGGACCGAAAAGAAATAAGGAAGGGGAATCGTAACATATGTAAGGCATTTATAGAAATAAATGCATCGGTTGTGAGAATCCAAAATAATGGGAAATAAATATCATTAATGCCCATAATTAGCTCAAATTATGGGGGAAAAGCATTACTATTGTATATTCCTATATAAGGGCGCGGAATTCTATTTGTAAGGACACATCTGAGACAATATTGAAATATACACTTTACTTTTCTGCTTTCTCAAAATTTCCTACCTTGACTTTGCAATCAATTATTTTCTAAGCTATTCTTGTTATTTTCCTTTGATATCATTGAGAAAGTGAAGCAAAATTTGGTTATCAGAAACCCGTTTTCTTCTAAAATTAGACTTTGATCAAAAAATATATTTTTGGCTAAACACTTATCAATCCACCATGATAAATAGTTTGTTTTTAATCTAATAATTCTAAGTTATAGTAGTACGATTAGCCCGCGCTACACCCGGACCCAATTGCATGGTTAAGGCGGTTAAATTTTACTACTTCATTTTTATTGTCTAAAAATTTATTTTGAACTTTCAAAAATATTGTTAAGTAGCTTGTTTGCAACCCTCACGCGTTTATTCCTCTTGAATTTTCCAAAACACAATACATTTCAACTATAGGTTTTCAAAGGTAATACTGGAGTAGTCTATAATCAAGAATCTCAAATAAGTGTAGAAGCCATGATAAAATTTATGAAGAATGTGTAAGATGTTGTAACTATTGAGTACAATGTTTATGCTTCAGCTATGATTCGATCAGCAATGTATGTTTTGTGTGAGAACTGCACAAGATTCATTAATCTAAAAAATAAGTTAACGTTCAGAAAGTTACTAGTATGTGCAGTTCTTCTTTATATAATTAAATTGAGTCTCTTACTCTTCGTCTTCGTCTTAATATTTCTCAGTTATGGTCTAAAACCTAAGAAGTTTATTTCAGTATTCAAAATTCTTTTATTTCCTGTATCTACTCAGTAAATCTTGTAAAACGTGATTTCTATATGTTTACCCTAAAAACAGATAACAATTGAATTTATACGTGGTTTTAAGGACACATAATTTTACTTGGCACAAACTGAGAAAATACGAAAATTTGATATTGAAATTGACTGTAAATAGAAATAAAAGCAAACTAAAGGAAATGTATAGCTTTGGCCCTCAAGCTAGGTTGCCCTCGAACCAAACGAATATTCCACTGGAAAATATGAACAAAGTAACAGAGTATTGAGAGCTTAAGAGAAAGATAGTATATTGCTTTGTGTTGCGTGAATGTGATACCTTTTACAAAGTATCAGATCCCCTTTATATAGTAGGGGATTCCTACCCTTGATACAATTCTAAATACAGTAAGAAATCCATGATTAGCTAATTAATCGGCCTCTTCTTGATACGTGCCGAGATTTCCGCCGTGATCCTCATCCGATCGCGGATATTTTGGATTTCCGTTATTTGGCTCGGTAAGCTTCCCTCGTTCTTGCTCGATCTCTATCCTGCTTGTTCTCAATCTTGGCCGATCTTGATCTCGATCGATCTCTGGGTCACGAGCTCGGCAGTCTAACTTTACATTATGATCTGATATAACATGGGATCGAACCTTGGCCTGCCACGTTCTAGTCTCGATTAGTCATACAAAAAAGGGCAAGCCCGATTTTGAGCGTATACAGATAGTCCTCTCATTTCTCGGAGAGAAGACGACAAGAAACGATATGAACTTTTCCAATCCCGTCTCGATGGGCCATGACGTATGCTACAAACCCGACCATGAAGTCAACGACAAGTAGATACTGAAATGTCCCATCAGTTTGGGTACTGAGGCATTAAATACCTGTCAGTTGTTGTCGGCCACTACCGATTCTGAACCCTCGCCAGCTACCTATATAAACCCTGGCCTTTCCTTATTCACACTTTTACACTGGAAGTCCTCCCTACTTTTGCTTTTTCTTCAACAAATCTCTCTGCTTTACAATCTTCACACCCAAATTCCTTGAACCCTAATCAAACCACGTATCATCCAATTCCCTTTTCTCTTGTTCATCAATGGCTAAAACTTCTAAAATTGTGCTGCAAAAGGAGGCCGCTTCTTCATCACGACCCGCCGGTGATGAGGCTCCGGCGAACCCAACCCTGAGGAATTTGTTCCACCAGGGTGCTGTTGACACCCAATTTTCCCCTACATATATATTTTTCAATATGCAAAATACTTTCAAAACAGCATATATGTGCATATATAAGTATATCCAAGTATTTTATTTTTATTTTTATTTTTGTTTTTTCTTTTTTTTTTCACAATTATCAAAGATTTAAATTGATTTATTTTCCCTTTGTTATCTATAAAATCTCAATAATTACTTCCAAAACCATCATTTTGGTGATTTACCTATTGTATTCTCATATTTATGTTAAATGTAGCCAAGAGAATTTTTATACATTTTTTACAAATTTATTTAGTATTTTTAAAGCTAAATTGCATATAATTGCAATATTAGCTTCTTTTAAAATTTAATTGCATTTAGGTTCACAAGATTAGGTCTGGTATTTTTTAATAATTAATTATGTACTATAAATCATTTTAGTACCTTTAATTTATTTACAGAAATTATCTTATTATTTTTTATAAATTAAAATAGGGAAAAGTGGCTATTTAAATTATAGCCAGATTTGGCTTTCAGTTGTAGCCTAAATTGAACTCAACCCAGCCCAATTTCATACCCAATTAACCCGACCCAAACCCTAAACATACCTACCCGACCCAGCACTAATTAAATCATGGTCGTTGATCTTTTCAGATCAACGACCCGTATTGATTCTTGCCTTTTTTAATCCTATACCACCCCCAACCCTAATCATTTCCCAGAATCCGCCGCCCTAAGATCCTCTCCTCTCTCAGTAACTCTCAACCAAACCCTAGCCCTTCAACCGCCGACCTCTCTTCTCTGGTCATCTCCGGTGACTTCTCATCGACTCCTAAGCCTCCAATGGCTTCTCTCATGTCATGCTTGCCTTCTCTAAGGTCTTCAAGGGCCCAAGGCCATGCCGACTCGCATCTAGGGTCTTTCACTTGTCTGTTCTTGGCCACTCCAGTGTGATTTCGAGCAAAATCACGCTGTATTGGTCACGATCTTTGAGTTTCTGGACAGGTTTCTTCGTCTCATTATGGGTTCTTCTGAAACCCTAATTTCTACCTATATCTCCTAGATCTATACAGACCTAGAACGATTTGAGTTTGTTCCTTTAATGTTCTACACTGTCCTTAAGGTTTTCTACAAGAATCATGCGGTTTCAAGTGTTTTTCATCTTATTCTAAAACTAGGGTTTTCGGAACTTCTTTTAAAACCTTGTTTAACTGATTCTTTGTGTTTTAACTTATATTTCTTGCATATCTTGACTGATTCTATCAGTTTGCTACATCTTTAACTCGTCTATGTCGAAAGCCCTAATTTTTTAGGGGGTTCTTTGTTTGGTTCTGTGTATCAGCATGACTGCCGGTTCTCGTTTTTGAGTTTCTGTGTTTTTTCGTGACTATCTTGCTTTGATATGTTTCTACTCAGTTTCTTAGCCTAAACTTACACTGATTCCATGTGCTTGTGTTCATCCTAACTATTCAAAACTTGCCTCTTTCTCATTGAATCAGTATTGTTTGACTCTAATGTTTGCTAGAGTTGTATGTCGACTCTTAACCATCTATGTCTTACTTTATTTATATGCAAAACATTGACTCATAACTTTCTTTTAATTGATTTTGATTTCCCTGTTTCTTGGTCTGATTTGAACATTTTCCCTTAAACCTTCGATTCCTACCCTATCTACTCAATTTGAATGATTTGTGTACCTTTTTCCACATTGGTTTTTGATTCTTACTGACTATCTCCATAATTAGAGTTTTCTGAACTTAGCCCTAATTGTTTACCCTGTACTTACTGAATTTGAAATCTTTCCTTTCTGGTCGTACATTGATTTCTTTCCTTATTTGTTACTTGTCCTTACCGTTTGAACTAATTCCCTTAAATTATGGGAGTGCTTGTACTGATTTTGCTCTAATTAATTCTGAGTTCCATAATTACTATACTATTATGATTCATGCCTTATTTACCTAGTTTCGAACTACTATATATACATACTCACTCATTAATACAAACAGACGAACTTCCTGGTTCTGAACACACACTTACACTCAAAAAGAAATTTTTCTCTCTTGCTTATTACTACTTATGCTACTGTTTGCTTAGCCGGCTGAAAGCCAAGGCTATACTTTGAAGTCCTGCTTACTTTCTTTACTGCACTTTGCTTCTTTAACTGGTATGTTCTGATTAATTTTTTAGCATCAACAACAACATGTTTCTTTACTATTTCTTTCCTTCCAGTCTGCCTCCTGTTTGTATTTAGATAGTTCCATTATTGATGCATGCTATGTTCTGCCCTTCTGTCTGAATAAATGCTTTTGTTATTTATCATAGCTTGTGGACTTTGAATCCATATCCCTAATGTAGTTAGTATCTGTGGTTGGTTTGGGGCATGACAGCATTGAACATTGATGTTCATGACCCAAACTTGATCCCTTTGGGATCACAACCTCCATGTTTCCCTTATCTGTTGTGTGTTCTGGTTGATCTACAGGCATGTCAGCACTTCCTATTGCTGTGCATGCCCAAAGTTAACCCATGCCTAAGTGTATAGGCTCCTTTGTAATGGATTCCCAATCCCCTTTCCCCTTTTGTGAAGTTATTGATTCCCTGAAATGTTAATGGCTATCCCCCATCACCCTTTCCCTCTCCTTTATTCCCTCAGCCCTTAAAGCTCTGTTCTTGCACTCTCACTATTTTCTTAGAACTTAAGTTCTGCCCCCCTCATGTGAGTCTTGCCTTGGGGCCCCATGAGCTCCCTCTGAATCTGGACATATGAGGGCTGGCATTTCCACACTGCACTCATCTCTATTCTGGTTGTGTAACTTGGGTGTGAGCACTGCCCGGGGTCCTATTGAGGCCCTTAGGGAACTCTGACACACCCAGGTCTGAGAAAGGCTTTGAAATCATGGCATTGGCAAAGATACAGTTCCTTGCATATCTCAGATTGGAAGTCAAATCAGGCTTTCCTATGGTTGTAGCTTTTTCTTTCATTCTTTCTTTTGTAATTCAGTATTTCTGGTTTGTAATAAGTTGTAATAAACATTTGGGGATGCCTAGTGAAAAGGGTGGGATGATAATGTATGCTCAAGGGTAGAAAACCTGCCTATAGGACTATTTAAATTCTGTGTTCAATTCTGCATTTTTAGACACCATGTCTATAGGGTTTATCTCATTTTCTCCATGATCAATGTCACACCTAGATAACCTGCCTATAGGACTATTTAAATTCTTTGTGTTCAATTCTGCATTTTTAGACACCATGTCTATAGGGTTTATCTCATTTTCTCCATGATCAATGTCACACCTAGATAACCTGCCTATAGGACGTATTTAAATTCTGCATGCCACTTAGATATCATGTTTTAGGTTCTAAACAGCTGAAAATAAGTGTCATGTTCGTAATGTTGAAATCAGTAACATATAGAAATCATGCCTATAGGGGGTTCTTAAATAAATCTGATTCGCTTCATTCACACCCAATGTTAGATATCATGTTCATAGGGTTTAAATCAGCAATAATAGATACCATCACTTGCAGAACTTGAAACTGGTCCGTTTAAAATCAATCTATTCTGAATCAATTTTAAACAATCTAATTCCCTTACTTAATGAGATTTAGCAAGTATGCCTATAGGATCTCAAACAATTCGTTTTTTTACTGTTTCGTTGCTTTCTGAATTAAAGTAGGTATCATGCCTATAGGACTCCATTTAAACACTTAGGCAAGCCTTAGGTAATAACATCAATAAAACTGAATTCGCCTTTGTTAATTAGTAACTGCTCCAACCAGCAGGCATGCCTGATTTGGGCTTCTTATCTGAAGTATCTGATGAATCTGGCTCTGAATCAAACTCCCCTCGTCTTTCTTTAGTATTTTTAATCAGACCTAAAAATGTATGTGCAAGTCATGCTAGTTAAGTGTTTTTTTTTGTTCAAGGAGGTATATATGAGCCTTTATCTGTTTATGTGTTCTCCCCAACATGCAGTACGCGTTTTTATATGTCGCCTTAGATTTTATCCTTTGAAACAAATCAGCCTAATATCCCTTCCCTTTAGGAATAGTAGTCCTAAGTGCCTCCAGGACTGATAGGAATGGGACGGGTAAAAGCATGCAATAGTAATCGAGACCAATCCGCGCTTTAGAACCTTAAACGGGGTAGGAAAGGGTAGATATGGATATGATGACCGATGCGCTAATATCACGTGTAGCCCATCTTCTGAGGAGTGATTACCGGGTATTGCATTGATGTGATCCATATTTTAAATAAACCTAGGACCCCCTTTCCCTTATTTCTCTTTTCTTTTAAAAGCATTGCAACTCCTTGTTTAAAATCAGCTTTAATTGCTCTCTCATACTTTGTTCCCTTTCAAACATTTGTTATTTGAAATCCCCTCTTGTTTGAGCCTTATTTTTTTATATGTTAATTGCACCCAAATTCACAATGACTGTCTGGCCGGGAACCACACTAGTGGATCCTAAGGGGTGCCTAACACCTTCCCTTTGGGATAATTTCAAGCCCTTACCCAATCTCTGGTTAATGAAACTTAGAATGGAATCTCTATTGGTGTCCTAATGCACCTTAACTCATTAGGTGGCGACTCTTCAAATGCAAAACCCAGTCCCCAAAAGGAATGAGTTGCCCCAAAATGTCATAAACCCGATTTCGCGAGAAAAAGGGGGCGCGACAGGTGCCCAACCAACATTGACTTTAAGTTCAAAAAGACTCCATCGGTGCCGGGCCGACGTGAACCGGTCTCGAGGTATATATGTACCATTACCAAAGACGTCCTCAAAAGGGTAAAAGAGGAGTGTAACTGGGTGAACAAGGATATAGTAGTTCCTACTCTTGAGGAATCGATCACCACTCACGTGGAGGGGTATCTAAGTGTTTACACTTACCCCTTCACGATGGGTCCCTTTGACCCCATCATCGTCGCCTTTTGCAAGAGGTATGACGTCACCCTCATCCAAATCCACCCTTCATTCTAGAGAATAGTCATTCTCCTCCGTTTCTTCACAAGCAAAATCGAGGGATGTCCCTTCACCCTCTATCACATCATGCGCCTCTACAGTCCTCGGCTCTATCGAGGGGGACTGATTAAGCTTTCCTGTCGGGCCAGTAGAGCCCCGTTCTCTAGCTTAGACGAGTCTCAGGATCGAGGCTGGATAGGCCGATTTGTCCGAATAAAAACTTCAGAGCTGCATGTCGTTCCCTGAAATGAAACGTAAGTACACTTCACCTTGAATGTTTAATTTGCTATTTTACTTCCTATCTTCTTTACTCATCTATGTTTTGGTGTTGCATCTGTGGCCCAGATGCCGGAACCAATTCCAGAACTCAAGCAATGGGTCAAAGGCCTAGTGTCACAGAGACCCTACTCCGAACATGCCTGAATGGAGGTTTCAAAGGGTCAATGGGAGGCTCGTAATCATAGTAGCTTTCTTCACTAGAATGGTTATTGCCTACTCTTTTTCTCGAAATTACTCATCTTTTTTCTTTTGTAGGTCTCTGGAAGGACGTTACAATGAGACTACCATCTAGTGATGAAGAAGTCCTTCCCCAACCACATGCTCCAAAGCAGGCCCAAGAGAAGAAGAGGAAAGAGGCTACGAGTTCCCTGGGCCCAGAGAAGAAAAGACCGGCGACGAGTTCTCGCAGGCTTGGGGGGTGTTATTACTATGCCTGCAGACTTAATCCACCGATTAAGGGATAAGTTCGAAGAAGAGCAGTAAGAAGATAACTCGCATTTGGTGGCCCGTGCTCGTGCTGGTGCTTCGACACAAAATCCCTACAAACCGGAGGAAGTTGACGAGGGAGCTTCGACCGAAGTTCTGGAGCCAAAAAAAAGTCGAGGCCGCTTCGTCACAAACTGAGATGATCGAGGGAAGAACCGGAGGTGAGGCTTCTCGAATAGATAAAGATGTCCCGAGGGGCGATCTCGGAGTGATTGATATCTCTGAGTCCCCTCAATTCTCGGACGCCACGATCCGCGAGGTTGCTAACTTGGCAGGTCGCTCTTGCGAAGGTCCTTAGGGGGCAGTTGACATCCACAGCTTCCTGGATGGGGTGGAGTTCGAAGCTTTAGGAGATTTCACCGGGATTGGTGACTTACCGATGCCGAAGAAAACACTGTCATCGGACGTCGCTGGGTTTTCATCGATCCCAAAACTAGTGGACCGATTCCCGGCCCCAGTGCTAACCCTGATCGTAAGCGTAACATAGTGCTTACTATCTCGGAGGATGCCCGGGTCTTCTCTCCCCCCGTGGGGATTTCTAGCTACCTGAGATGCTTGGTGACCGAAGAGGACCAAGCCCTGATGGATGCAGTGGGTGCCGCTTTCCTGTTCAACGAGGCCCAGCACGCTTTGAATCGGGTATCTTCGAGGGCCATTCCATTATCTTTTTTAAACTTTGAGTTGTAGATAATTATAACATTTTCTTCCTTACTTGTAGGCTTCGGAGTTGCATCATGAGGCCTTCCTTCAAAATCCGGGAGGAGCGCAAAGCTGAGGTTCGGGACCTCAAGAAGAAAAGCGATACCAATAAGCTTCTCAGTGGGAAGCTTCAGGCAGATTTGGAGATGGCCCGAGATGAGCATGCCGAGATGGCCGAGTAGGTATTCCGAGTGCTTTACAATAGTGAAGATGAATTGGAGATAACAACTAACGATCTAATTCTGCAGGTCCAATAGAGGCTCGAATAGATCAAGGACCTTTAGAGACAAATAGATGAAATACGAGCCAAAGATGAAAAGTTCAAGGGGTGTACAGACATCTTAGCTTCAAAAAGAGGCCGTCCAAGCAGAGCTAGAGTCGGCTGAGTCTCAGCTTTGGGATACAAGGGAGAGAGCCTCGCGCAGCCATGAAAATCGAGGAGCTTCAGCCCCAATTGGACTCGGCCATCTTCGATGAGGCAAACTTGGCCAACCAACTCGAGTTGGCCATGTCTAAGGTGGCCATCGCAAACACCAAAGTTGATGCTAATGTGGCCCAATATAAAGTTGACGTCGAGGCCATCCAGACGAAGTCCAAGGGCATGGTGGACCATGCAAAATGGCATGCTCGAAGGGAAGCCCTCGAGGATGTTCAGGCTCAAGGTTTCGATATGGTGGCCAAACTCGAGACTGCCAAAGCAGAGGAGATCAAAGCCTGGAAGCTGGCCTTTCCTGAGGAAGACTCCGAGAGCCTAGGCAGATTCGACGATGAGGAGAATCCAGAAGATGGAGATGATTCCTCCGATGAAGACCAGGATACTTAGGCCTTTGTATTTTTGCTTTCGTTTGTATCTTTTTTGAGGCCATTTTGGCCATTGTAAATTTTGTATTTGGCCGATCTGTCCTATCTAAAAAGATTTTATATATATATTATATATTATATATATATATATATATATATATATATATATATATAAGGCTCTCTACCCTTTTCGGCTCTCAAACCTTTCTTTTGTTTCATTGCTTGTATTCACAAAGGTCAGAGTGCCTTAGCACAAAACAGCTGAAGTTGTATAAGTTTGAACAAACCCTGCCTTCACATTATTTAGTTTTGAGGCGCTTTGGATTCGGTGTCATCAGGAACTTTCTCCCAAAATAAGTAATTCAAAATATAGTTTTGTCGAGGGTAAGCCTTTAGAACCGGTTATGAAAATTTCGAAGGCCTATTTTTGTTACAATTTTTTGGACGTCTCCGAGCCGTGCTAATATGGCCATAGCCTTTTAATTTTGGGTGTAGCTCAGTGGGCTTGCTTCCCCCAGTTATCCAGGCTTGCCTAAAATAACAGTCCCCGAGTGGGTATGGCCGTGGCCTTTAAAATTCGGGGGTTGCCTGATAGGTCTTGCATCCCCGATATTTTAATAGATCGATCCATTTAGAAGTTGGTTTCCAAACGGCAGTCCCCGAGTGAGCGAGTGACCATCCGAACATTGGTAATAATCGGCCCTTGAGCCTACTTTCTTAAGAGATCGAAAGTACGGGATTGTAAAGTGGAAATTTTTTCAAGACATAAGATAGTTGCAAGGAAAGTACTTCTCTTTATTCTTGTCAAAAATAATCATAAATGCGTAGATGTTTTATGTCAGGGATCGAGCAATCTACGTGGGCACGGTTCATTTTGATCGTTTGGCTCCTATAATAAATCCTACCTATCGACACCCTTCCTTTTCGAAACAATTTCCTTGCTAGAACAATTCGATATCCGAGGGTAATCCCTCCCAGTATTCGAGGTTGACTGTACAGAAATCTCGGATACTGTAAACACAGTCTTTGATAGTGATTCGTGATTAGCCTTTGATTCTAAGTTAGCACGATCCATTGTTGCCTCGTTAAAAGCTTCGCCGGAAAACCCATTTGGGACAAAAGCGGTCTAAGCAAAAAAGAGTGCAACACGTGCTTTCAGACCTAAAGACTTCATGCCGATAAATCCATCATTTTTTCTTATTGACCACCTGCAAGTGTTAGTCTAAAACAAAAGGAAATAAAAAAGGGCCTTACCTTAGCAATAATACCGTTTTAGGTGAGATACATTTTCGATTTCTCGGTAGTTGTTCTACATTCATCGTTCCGAGCTTGTAGGATCTTTTTTCGGTGACTTTGAGAATCTGGTACGGTGCTTTCCAGTTCATGCCCGATTTCCCTTCGTTCGGATTTTGGGTGTTGAGGATGACTTTCCTTAGTACCAATCCCCCCACACTGAAATATCGAAGATTGGCTCTTTGATTGTAGTATCTCTCGATCCGTTGTTTTGGGGTGGCCAATCGAACGAGGGCGGCTTCACGTCTTTCATCTAATAATACTAGGCTCGTATTCATAGCCTCGTTATTTGACTCTTCTTGTTACATCCCGTATTTTTCGACGTTGGATTTGTCATAAGATAATTGACATAAGTTTAAGGACAAGACTATTTTTGAGGTTATAAGTATTTATTATATGTCAAACATGTGATAAGTGAGTGTTATGAAGGTCAGAGGGTAAACAAATCGAAGAAATTGAGTATCGCTGTAGTTTGACATTTTGAGATAAAATACGATCCAAGCTATAATGCCCCGTAGTTATGGATTAGTGTTATAGAATATAGCACACGACCATGATAGTAAGTATATTGTAGTAAGGTAAATGAAGTATACTAGTACTTAAGTGAAATGAGACCTAGAAATTATTGTGTGGCTAATTGGTTAAACACTGGATTTTAGTGGAAGATTAATAGATTAAGTAGTAGATAATTATTATGTTTGCATCAATCCATGTGTAAGTAGCTAGAATGACTAAGCATTATAAGTTAGCAGGTGGTCTCTTAGGAGTTAAAGTGCTTTATTAGGTAGAATAAAGGGGTGGGTACGTGTCCAAATTAGGTGAGATCATGGAATGTGTGTCTAATTTTAGTAGGTGACCAGTGCAAGTATATACCATGTGTCATCAATTAAGGAAAGAGTGGAGGGAGGAGGATTCCATGTGTAGTTGTGGAGGACAAGTGTCTAAAATAGGGGACAATTGTGAAGTCCACGTGGGGCTACTAAAATCTCCATCCTTATGACTCATATTCCATGGATAAGAATGTCCCGGCGGCTGCCCAATGGCCAAGCTTTCTTTTTTTATTAAATAATTATATGTAGGCCCCACAACCCATTAAGTATTAGCAAGCTTATATATATTATGAACAAGCATCAACACCTAGCCTTAAAAGGCATGGAAAGGTGAGAGATTGAGAGGAAACCTTGGGATTTTAATTCAAAAAATTTTCTGTCTTTTGATGGGGAAAACGTGGGCAGCAAAATCGTAATAGAGAATTTATCCTTCCATCTCTCATGGATTAGCTTGTCGTGGTTGCTTATGGCATGACTGGTTGGAGCATAATTGGCAAGTCCTAGTTTATTAAGGATTGGTGTACTAGTACGTTGTTCGATTGTGTTGGCAACATGAGGTATGTTAAGGCTAATCCTTCTTTCTTTTGGAATGATCCAAGTAACGATATGTAAGCGTAAAGCTATTCCATAAGTGATTCTACTCTTAGCAGTTAAGGATGTCTAGGTTATTTATTCCTGTAAAGTGATTTCTAAGTATGTTCCTAAGTCTCTATTGATGTATTTGATAAAGATGTTAATATTTATAATATAGTGACACATGCATATTCATTTACCACCATGCTACAGCCTGTTGGGCATTCATGCATTTACCACCGGGCTAGGGTCGGTTGGGCAATCATACATTTACCAACGTGCGACACCACGACATAGATCAAAGGGCCGTTCAATAGCCCTACTAGTCAAATGCAGTTACCACTGATCACTTGGGAAGTCATGCATCATATGATATAGATAATAGTCTCAAAGAGAAGAATTATATATATAAGTATAATAAGTAAGCATACACAGAGATTCAGGTTGATTCTTATATGTCTTTACTTAATGTTGACTTACTGTTATGTTTCAGTTCTGCCTTACATACTCAGTACATTATTCGTGTTGACGTCCTTTTGTCGGGGACGCTGCATTCATATCTGTAGGTATAGATAATCAGTTTTACGAGCCCTTATAGTAGACGAGGTTAGCATTCAACGAAGGATCGGTAAGACTCCACCTCATTTCGAGTGCAGCCAAGTCTATAAGTCATTGTGTCAGATTTTTGCTACAGACTTATGGGTAGGACGGTACCCTATCCTATTTGAGGTTAAATACTCTTTGGGGCTTTGTAGACAGAGGTTCATTTTGTACGGTATGTCAGTGGCCTTGACGGCCCATATGTATTCATGTTTTAAGAACGATGGCTCATTGATACAGCGTTTGCCCACTTACAGTTATACATTATGAGCTGTGACCATGTTGGCCCATAATAGTTACAGAAGAGAAAAATGAGTTATAAAGTATTTTGCTTGGTCCAGTACGGCATCGGGTGCCAGCCACGCCTCCCCAGGTTTGAGGCGTGACACTTCTGTTGCATATCGGAACCTGATACTCGATTCTCCGACCTCGACAGGTATCAGAGCTTTGGCGCCATAAACTAGTGAGAACAGGGTAGCCCCGGTACTAGACTTTGATGTTGTACGGTATGCCCAAAGAACCTCGGGTAGAATTTCCTTCCACTTTCCATTTATGTCGGTTAGCCTCTTCTTTAGGTTTTGGTTGATGGTTTTGTTGGTCGATTCGGCTTGTCCATTTCCGCTAGGATGATAAGGTGTTGATAGGAATCTTTTGATCTTGTGATCTTCGAGAAATTTAGTCACCTTGCTACCGATGAACTACTTTCCATTATCGCATACAATTTCGGAAGGCATCCCGAATTGACATATGATGTTATCCCAAATGAAGTCGATGACTTCCTTCTCCCTGACTTTCTCGAAAGCCTGTGCTTCAACCCACTTAGAAAAATAATCAGTCATAAATAAAACAAATTGAGCTTTACCTGGGGCCCATAGAAGAGGGCCAACGATGTCCATTCCCCACATCATGAACAGCCATGGGGACAAGACCGAATGGAGTAGCTCCCCCGATTGATGAATCATCGGTGCATGTCTTTGGCACTTGTCGCATTTTCGAACAAACTCTTTCGCATCTTTGTCCATGTCGATCCAGTAGTATCCGGCTCTGATTACTTTGTGGACCAATGATTCGGCACTGGAATGATTTCTGCAAGTGCCCTCGTGGACTTCCCTCAGAACATATTTGGTGTCTCCTGATCCCAGATATATTGCTAACGGACCATCAAACATCCTTCTGAACAAGGTCCCATCTTCGGACAAGGTGAATTATGCTGCCTGCGTGCGCAAGGCTCTCGATTATTTTGAGTCCGAGGGAAGCTTTCCGTTCTTCAAATACTATGTATTTGTTTCTCCAATCCCAGGTCAAACTTGTAGAGTTTACTCGGCGTGGCCTTCTTCGACCACTGACCTCATGAGTGGTACCACAGCCCCCGAATTGAGTTTGTTGTCTTCGACTGATGACCCTAGGTTTGCGAGGGCATCGGCTTAGCTATTGTGATCTCGAGGCACATGTTGCAAAGTCCATTCCTTAAATCAGTGTAGAGTTACTTGTAGCTTATCCAGGTATCTTTGCATTCATTCCTCTCGAACTTCAAAGGTTTCGTTAACCTGATTCACAACGACGAGGGAGTCACATTTGGCTTTGATCACCTCCGCTCCCAAGCCTTTGGCTAGTTCAAGACCTGCAATCATGGCCTCATATTCAGCCTCGTTGTTAGTCAATTTTACAGTTCTAATAGATTTTCTAACCATGCTACCTGTGGGTGGCTTTAGCACAATGCCGAGTCCGGACCCCTTTGCGTTCGAAGCACCGTCCATAAAGAGGGTCCAAATTCCCGAAGATGTACCCAAGTTGACTAATAGTTATCTTTCAACCTCGGGTACTAGGGGGCGACGTGAAGTCAGCTACTAAGTCTACAAAATTTGAGACTTGATGGCTGTTCGGGGCGATACTCAATATCGTACCCGCTAATTTCTACGGACCATTTGGCGAATCGTCTCAAAAGCTCCGGCTTATGCAAAATATTTCAAAGAGGATAAGTTGTTACAACACATATGGGATGACATTGAAAGTATGGTTTTAGTTTCCTAGAGGCGCTTATCTAAGCGAGCGCTAATTTTTCTAGATGGGGATACCGAGTTTCGGCCTCTCCTAAGGTCCGACTAACGTAATAGATAGGGAATTGCGTACCTTGTTCTTCTCGGACCAGGACTCCACTTACCGCTATCTCCGATACTACCATATACAAGTAAAGTTTTTCGTTTGCCCTTGGTGTGTGAAGAAGTAGCGGGCTCGATAAGTACCGTTTAAGCTCCTCCAAGGCATGTTGGCATTCCGGAGTCCATGTGAAGTTATTATTTTTCTTCAGCAACGAAAAGAATCGATGGCTCTTATCGGAGGACCTCGAGATTAATCGTCCCAGGGAGGCTATGTGCCCCTTTAACCTCTGCATGGCCTTTACGTTGTCTACTATCGTGATGTCCTCGATAGGTTATATTTTTTTGGGGTTGATCTCGATTCCTCGATTGGATACCATGAAGCCGAAAAATTTGCCAGAGCCGACCCCGAACACGCATTTTCTGTGTTGAGCCTCATTTGTATTTCTTCAGTATACTGAAAGTTTCGTGCAAATGCTTCAAATGGTCCTCTGCTCGCAGGGACTTAACTATCATGTCATCAATATAAACTTCCATAGAATTCCCTATTTGTTCTTCGAACATTCAATTTACTAGGCGTTGATAAGTTGCACCAACATTTTTTAATCCGAATGGCATTACGTTGTAGCAATAGGTACCATACTTAGTGATGAACGACGTCTTTTCCTGGTCTTCCGGGTTCATCTGTATTTGGTTTTACCCAGAATAGACATCAAGAAAACTGAGGATCTCATGGCCAACCGTGGTATCGATCAAGTGATCAATATTAGGCAAAGGAAAAGAATCCTTGGGGCATGCTTTATTTAGGTCTTTGTAATCTACACACATTCTAAGTTTGTTTCCCTTCTTCGGGACTACTACTACGTTTTCTAACCATTCAGGATATTTTACTTCCCGGATGGACCCTATTTTGAGAAGTTTGGTTGCCTTGTCTTTGATGAAAGCGTGTTTGACCTCGGACTGGAGTCTTCTCTTTTGCTTCACCAGATGGAACTTTGAGTCCAGGCTTAGTTTATGGGTGGTGATATCCGTTGGGATCACTGTCATATCGAGATGGGACCAAGAAAAGCAACTCATGTTAGTTTTAAGGAACTGAATAAGCTTTTCCCTGAGCTTGGGGGCTAGCCCCGTGCCCAGGTATACCTTTCGTTCGGGCTAGTGTTCGGCCATTATGATTTGCTCCAGCTCTTCGACCGTTGACTTGGTGGCGTCGGAATCATCGGGGACTATGAAAGTGTTACATCCCGTAATTTAATATTAGGATGAGTCGTAGTAATTCATATGAGCTTGAAGGGATTAAGACCACTCATGAGGTTATAAAGGATTTGTGACTATGTTATTATAAGACCATGTGAGTTTAACAACCTTGATACCGTTATATACATTAGATATTGTATTTGAGTGAAACATTTATGTAAAAGGTTTGAAAAATATAATTTTATATAGTTATTAATATTACTACTTTCGAATATGCTTCAAATTATACACATAATATGAGAAAGTTATGAGATTTTCTTTATTGTAAGATAGAAAATATTTTCTCGCAAGAAAAGAAGGTTATCTTTTTACCATTTTAAAAATTAAGCATACGGAAATTTGTACTCTTTATATGAGATTAGGAAAATTAGAAGTTTAGAAAATATATGTATTTTTTCATGGATATTTTAATGAAATAATAGTGTATGTATTAATTTTATATGGTACCACACGACCATGATAGTAAAATATATGATAGTAAGATGTATAAAGTGTATTAAAGTGAGTAATATTTTAAGTAATTTGAGATAATTCTTAATTATGTAGGTAAATTGGAAATTATCTAAAATATTTTGGATAAGAACATCACGTGGCATCAACATGTGATCCATTAAAGTGACTATTAAATCACTTTGATAAGGTGGTATTAGGATGGATTTCTCATTCTTAAAGCTTCAGCAAAGCTAATGTTGCAATAGCAACAAAATTGATTCAAAGATTTCATACGAAGTCTACCTAATGTTATCGCAACGTGAGATTTCGATTCTAAGGGAATACGGTACAATTTTCTCAAGGATATCATATGGATTTTTCCCCACTTCGATCTTGCTGTCACGTGTATTTTTCGTAATTGACAGGTGTTACATGGATTTTCAAGAGAATTGGCTCAGGTATGTTAAGGATATTCCTTTCTTCTTTTGGCATGATCCAAGTAACGATAGTAAACGTAATGCTATTCCATAAGTGATTCTACTCTTAGCAGTTAAGGATGTCTATGTTATTCATTCATGTAAAGTGATGTCTAAGTATGTTCCTAAGTTTCCATTGAGGTGTATGATAAAGATGTTAATATTTATAATATAGCGATACATGTATCTTCATTCATTTACCATCGTGCTACGGCTGGTTGGGCAGAAATGCATATTCATTTACCACCGTGCTACGGCCGGTTGGGCAGACATGCATATTCATTTACCACCGTGCTACGGCCGGTTGGGCAGTCATGCATATTCATTTACCACCGTGCTACGGCCGGTCGGGCAGTCATGCATTTTCCACCACGCTATGGCAGGTTGGGCAGTTTCACATTTACCACCGAGCTACGGTCGATCGGGCAGTCATGCATTTACCACCATGCGAAGGCCGGTCGGGCAGTTTTCACTTATCAGTTGGGCAGTCATACATCATACGATATGGATAACAGAAATAGTCTCAAAGAGAAGCATTATATATATGTAAGTATGATAAGTACGTATATACAGTGGCACTTCAGAGATTCAGGTTGATTCTTATATGTCTTTAATTAATCTTGACTTATTGTTATGTATGAGTTCTGCATTACATACTCAGTACATTATTCGTACTGACGTCCTTTTATTAGGGACGCTGTATTCATGCCTGCAGGTATAGATAATCAGTTTGACGAGCCCTCATACTAGACGAGATTAGCATTCGGCGAAGGATCGGTAAGACTCTACCTCATTCGGAGTGCAACCGAGTCTATGAGTCATCGTATCAGAATTTTGCTACAGACTTATGGGCAGGCCGGTACCATGTCCCATTTGATGTCAAATAATCTTACAGGCTTTGTAGAAAAAGGTTCATTTTGTACAGTATGTCAGAGGCCTTGACGGCCCATACGTATTCATGTTTTAAGAAAAATGGTTCAGTGATACAATATTTTTCCACTTACAAGTTGTACATTATGAGTTGTAGCCATGTGGGCACATGATAGTTACAGAAGGAATGAGTCCATCTAACTCGACCTATGTATGTTCTAGTTTTGGTCGAATGATCATGAGTTACAGATTGGTTCTCTCGGGCCAGCACGGCATCGGGTGCCAACCACGTCTCCCCAGGTTTGGGGCGTGACAGAAAGATCGAGGAACCCCATAGTCATTATCCTCGTCAGTCCCCTACATCTCTGATTGGGTCAAGGCCGACGTCTGTAGTTGCTATTTGACTTCCTATTATCCCTTCGAATTCGACCCCTTCATCGATGAGAGTGCCGGTATAGGTATTACTTCATCGATGACAAATATTTCCTTGGCAGCACGTTGCTCTCCATATACTATTTTGACTCCTTCTGTCATCGGGAATTTTAGAACCTGGTGAAGGGTCGAGGGCGACGCCCTCATATTGTGCATCCATGGCCTACCGAATAGGGCATTGTACCTCATATTGCCCTCGATCACATGGAACTTTGTCTCTTGGATGGTCCCAGCCACTTTCACTGGCAAAGTTATTTCACCTTTGGTGGTTTCACACGCCATGCTGAAGCCATTTAACACCCCGGCTGCGGGCACAACCTGATCCTGCAGGCCGAGCTGTTTTACGGCCCTTGACCGAATAATGTTGGCCGAGCTACCAGGATTAATTAAAACACGTTTAACTTGAGTCTTATTCATAAGTACAGATATTACCTGTGCATCGTTATGGGGTTCTACGATCCCTTCTACATCCTCGTCATTGAAAGAAAAGTTTCTTTCTGGTACATAATCTCAAGTCCGCTTCTCCCTCATAATTGACACCTTGGTGCATTTGAATATTGGTCCTTGTGGAATATCGACCCCTCCAGCAATCATGTGAATCACGTGTAATGGTTCTTCTTGCTCGTTTTGTCTGTTTGAATCCCTATTTTTGAAGTGGTTCTTGGCCCGATCGCTTAAGAACTCCCGAAGGTTCCCCTCGTTGAACAACAGGGCTACTTCCTCCCTTAGTTGTCAGCAATCTTCTGTTTTATGGCCATGGTTACCATGATACTTGCACACTTGATTAGGATTTCTTTAGGCTGGATCGGTCTGCAGAGGTCGAGGCTATCTAGTATCTTTGATACATCCAATGGCTGATACGATGGCGGATGCATCTACGTTGAAGTTATATTCCGATAACCGCGGTACTTCTTTTGGCCCAGCATCCCTATCGAAACCACTCTTGTTCATGAGTCCCTGTGAACTTTGACCTCGATCATTCCTCCTCTCATTCCGTGCAGAGTTTCGCCCAGATCCCCTGCCTTTACGGTCTCCATTATACGGTTGATATCGATCTCTATTCGGCCTTGATTCTGGATCGATGTCCCTCTTGATTCTATCCACGGGCCTGTTAGGATAAACTGACCCAGAAGGAGCCCCAAGTTGATCATCCTCGACCCGGATCTTCAATTGATACCAATTATGTACATAGGCCCAAGTGACGGCTGGATATTCGATCAAATTCTGCTTCAACTGCTGTGAAGCTATGGAACTCCAAGCGTTGAGACCTTGAGTGAAAGCTTGGACTGCCTAATCGTCGGCGACCGGCTGCAAATCCATTCGTTCCATTTAGAATCGAGATACGAATTCTCTGAGCAACTCGTTGTCCTTATGCTTTACCTTGAAGAGGTCCGACTTTCTTGTTGCAACCTTAATGGATCCGGCGTGTGCCTTTACAAAAGAATCTGCAAGCATAGCAAATGAGTCAATAGAATTAGGTGGTAAATTATGATACCATATCATAGCACCCTTCGATAGAGTCTCCCCGAATTTCTTCAGCAATACGGATTCAATCTCGTCATCTCCCAAGTCATTCCCTTGATGGCACACGTGTATGAGGTGACGTGTTTGTTTGGATCAGTCGTCCCGTTATACTTAGGAATCTCAAGCATACGGAACTTCTTGGGGATTGGCTTTGGAGCCGCACTCGGGGGGAAAGGTTTTTGTACAGACTTTTTGGAATCCAGTCCTTTTAATATCGACGGTGCCCCCGGTATTTGGTCGACCCTGGAGTTATAAGTTTCCACCTTCTTATCATTTTCCTTGATCTTTTTTTCCCCCATCTCGATTCGCTTTGTCAATTCTTCGAGCATCTTTATAATAGCAGGATTGGTTTCTGATTCCTTCTCATTCGGTTTCCTCGAGGCCGATTCGACCATGTGCATAACTTCCTGGGATGGTTCGAGCTCGACCCTGCTCGGAGAGTGGTTCTGATTTTAGAGCTGGGCTATTGCTCCCTGTTGGGCCTGCAGCATTTCAAGGATCACCCGCAAGCTGATCCCGCCATCTTCATCGCCGTGTGCGTTTTGAGTAGCTGATCGGGTACCCCCACGAATGCTGCTTTCGGGGTCAGCGGCCAAATTTCCATTGATGGCTACATGCGAACTGACGTCGATTGGATCTACAACCGGAATTCCACCAAGGCCAGCAGAGGGTGCAAAGTTTCCTGGTGCAATGTTCTCATTTTCACCGTGGTGGCTGAGATCATTGTCAATGTGTTGAAGTGCTGACTGAGAATTCGACATTTTTTAATCCCGTAATCAAATATACTTCAAAGAACAAGTGTAAAATAGTGTTATGAAAATTTGTACCAGGCAATCACTATTAGCCCACGGTGGGCGCCAAACTGTTTAGCTAAAAACGAATAACAATCGAATTTATAGTATGGTTTTAAGGAAACGTGATTTTACTTGGCACAAATTAAGGAAAGCGCAATATTGTTATTGAAATTTACCGCAAATAGAAATACAGCAAACCAAAAGAGATGTATAGATTTGGCCATCGAGTTTAGATCGCCCTCGACCGAATAT
>NW_017670434.1:219444-223209 GCF_001879085.1 Nicotiana attenuata
TTTCAAGAATAGGCTGGACCACCCATCTGTACCCTTTTCCGTTATAACTAGGAAAGAGAGGTGCATGATCTCGCGAATTACTTCTGAATAAATTCAGAAATTATATGTAAGAACCATAGCATTTCGCGATTCATTGGTAAATCGATTTTGATTCTCTATTAACCAATAATGTGGAACTATTAACATGGTTAAAACAAACTGTTTGAAGTCTAGACGCAGCATGGTACTCTTTCTACCACTATGTTAATATAGAGGTGGTTTCAAAATAAATATTTTATCGATATAGGATACTCATATTTTAAAATGATTTGAACCATGTATGTATTGGAATTTTAGTTTATAAATTGAAGTTTTAGGATACGAATTGAACTTTTGTGGATATAAGTTGAACCTTAGGATATGAATTGAACCTTTAGGATATGAATTGAAAATTTTGGATTATGTATTGAAATTTTAGTTTATAAATTGAAGTTTTAGGATATGAATTGAACTTTTGTGGATATGAGTTGAACCTTTAGGATATGAATTGAAATTTTTGTGTATGAATTGAAGATTTAGGATATGAGTTGATCCTTTAGGATATGCATTGGACTTTTAGTTTATGTATTGGAATTTTAATTTATAAATTGAAATTTTAGGATATGAATTGAACTTTTGTGGATATGAGTTGAACCTTTAGGATATGAATCGAACCTTTAGAATATGAATTGGACTTTTAGTTTATGTATTGGAATTTTAGTTTATAAATTGAAATTTTAGGATATGAATTGAACTTTTGTGGGTATGATTTGAACCTTTAGGATATGAATTGAATTTTTGTATATGAATTGAACTTTTAGGATATGAACTGAACCTTTAGGATATGAATTGAAATTTTTGTGTATGAATTGAACTTTTAGGATATGAATTGAGCCTTTAGGATATGAATTGAACTTTTGTGGATATGAATTGGACTTTTGTGGATATGAATTGAAATTTAGGATTGCGGGAGGATTTTGTAGAAGGGGTTGATGACTTTATTATACAACACTTATTGACTTTTATACACTTTGAACTAGACAAATAGAATCGGTTTTCGAATGGGCTTGTAATAAGAGTTAACTTAGTTTGGTTCGCTTAATGTGGTAGTTCTATTGAACTATAAAACTTTGTTTGTTTTAATGCTGGTTTTAATGTTGTTTTTGTATTGTTGTTGTTGTTGTTGTTGTGTTGTTGTTGTGTTGTTGTTGTGTTGTTGTTGGTATTGTTGTTGGTATTGTTGTTGTTGTTGCTTGTAATAGGGATTTGATATGACTGCCAGGTGGTGCAGCTGCCAAAACAGGCAGTTTCTGCCAAAATAATACCCAGAAAAGCGACCAACTTTGGTCTCTTTTTGGTCGCTTTTCTATTAAAAAAAATAATTTTCTGGGCAATAGCGACCAAAGTTGGTCGCTTTTTACCCAGAATTCTCAAAAAGCGGCCAACCTTGGTCGCTATTCCATTAAAAAAAATAATTTCTGGAAATACAGCGACCAACTTTAGTCGCTTATTTTTTAAAAAAAAATTAAATTCTTGAAATTAGCGACCAAAGTTGGTCGCTTATTTTTTAAAAAAATTAATAAAAAAGCGACCAACCTTGGTCTATATTTTCCAGATTTTAAAATATAATATTTGGATTAGAGACCAAAGTTGGTCGCTTTTTTATGATTAATAATAAATAAAAAAAAAATATTTTTTATCATTTAGAGACCAACTTTGGTCGCCAAAATTATATTATTAAAATAATAAAGCAACCAAAGCTGGTCGCTATAGTCTTTACCCGGAATATTTGGTCCTTTACCTTAGAGACCAAAGTTGGTCGCTAATTAGCGACCAACTTTGGTCCCTAAAATAAAGGGACCAGCTATATTGCGACCAGACATGTTTGGTCGCCTTTTGGTCGCTTTTAGGCCTATAAGCGACCAACTTTGGTCGCTTTTTGTGGTCGCTTTTTACCGAATTTCTAGTAGTGCTATAGAATAAATAATTTTTATTTATATATTAAAAAAATAAAAAGTATTTAAGCATCTATAATGCTGGAATAACAAAATAATGAGCATAGTAAAAAAAATTAATTAGAATAATTTGTTCGTAATAATAATTTAGTATTAACAACAAAAATTCAAAAATTTATTCACACAATTCTGAATGAAAGAAAATAAAGGTTGTAAAATATATATTGCATGCACGTGATATAAAAATAGTTATTTAAATAAAGGTATTTTTATAATATAATTATATATTCTTGAAAATTATGCTCAATTATATTATATATATTCCATGCACGACTTAACATAGCATATTTTACCCTATACAGATAGTACCCCTTCTTTCCGGTGACATAACTTTGTGTCGTCGGAAAGTTGGTAGAAACATAATAATATAATCGAGCATATTTTTCAAGAATATATAATGTATATTATAAAAATATCTTTATTTAAATAATTATTTTTATATTACGTGCATGGAATATATATTTTACAACCTTTATTTTCTTTCATTCTACAACAACAACAACAATAACATCAACAACAACAAACCCATTTGATCGCATAAATGGGTTCTGGGGAGGGTAGTGTGTACGCAGCCTTCCTGAATTGTGTAAATAAATTTTTGAAGTTTTGTTGTTAATACTAAAATTATTATTACTAACAAATTATTCTAATTAATTTTTTTTACTACACTCATTATTCTGTTATTCCAGCATTATACATGCTTAAATACTTTTTATTTTTTTAATATATAAATAATATTTATATATTCTATAGGTAAGTCCATAATATAAATTAAAAAGAGAAAAATCATAATATTAAAAGGTTTTTAAAAAATAAAAACAAGATAAATGTTTATAATTTAGAGGGTAAAATAGGTATTTGGCAATGCAAAATTTGAAAAATCTCGTTGAGTGACAATCTGAGTGCAATAGGCATAGTTCAGTGACTTTGTTGTTACAAACGAAAGAAAAGTAACTTTACGAGATAATTTGGGATAGTTGAATGACCATTTGAGTAATGGACTCTATGCTTATAACTAATCTCTTGGCTTGTTAAACTGATTTCACTTTGAGTTTTACGTAATTGCTAGTGTATACTATAATGAACATTGGTAAGGAACTCATCTGGAATTCTTTGGTAAGTTTGGTTTCTTTCAGCAAGTTTCCACGCATAAATACAGAGGCTGTTTAAAGACATATGCCCTTGTCCTTCTTCTAAGAAGTAGGAATACCACTACTAGAAAACTGGTAAAATTCTTTCACAGAATACCGATCGAAATAGGTCGAAAATTATGTAAATTGATCGCAAAAGTCAAAGAGAATATTTTTGACAACAAAAATAGTGGTCCCGCAGCAAAAAAATAAAAATTCCGACCGATTTCGGTCGAACTTGGTCAATATTTGACCAAGACCTGGTCATACTTGTATATTATCTACAAAAATAATTTTTTATTAAAAATTTTCAAAATTTTCGACCAATTTCGGCTGGAATATTTGAAATTATGCTTTCCCGCCCAAGGCATTTGGTTTTTAATATAACAAAAATTGTATATATTTAATTTACCAACCGGAATAAGTTATAATTAAATATTTCTGACCAAGTTCGGCCGGAAATACAATTTTAAAATAATTAAAATATAAATTTAATAATATTACGACCGAAGTCGGTCGGTTTTTGTCAACCTTTATATTAATAGCTTTTAAATAAATAATATTTAATACTTAATTGATATATATATATATATATATATATA
>NW_017670434.1:223225-258530 GCF_001879085.1 Nicotiana attenuata
TATATTCATTATACATAATATTTAATTGATTAACATCCTAAATTTTAATATTCATTATTTAATATCGAATATAGCTTTTATATATATACTGTACTACACTATACTATACGAATACATACATACATACATATATATACATATATATATATATATATATATATATATATATATATATATATATATATATATGTTAATTTTTAAATATTAAAATTTGACAAAAACCGACCGACTTCAGTAGGTATTGTAATTAAATTAATTATAAAAATAATTTGAAAATCAATTACCGACCGATTTCGGTCGGTAATGTCCAGTCAAAGTGTAATTAATAGTACGGACCTATTTCGGTCAGAAATTTCTAATTAAGGGCAGCTCCGGCGGGTTCTTCCCCATTTTTCTCTTTACACTTTCTCTCCTCCTTCTTCCACATCCGAAAATCCTTCCTCAAATCCCACCCAAATCACCTCACCACTCCCTTCTCACCCAAAATCAGACCCCCCACTTCGTCTCTCCCGCACCACCATTGTTTCTCCGCCGCCATTGCGCCTCCGCCCTAGAAGGCTGCCCCACCACGTGCTAATCCTTCTCGTCGTGATCCTTTGAACCATGCCGATGATGGAGGTTCTAGTAGTAAAGATGGAGATGATGCAATATAAAACACTCATTGAATGATGTGTATTGCTTAACAAAGTCTTGAACTTGTCAATATTTAGTTGGAAATAGTTTGGAATGATGATTGTATTGTTGAT
Source organism: Nicotiana attenuata (assembly GCF_001879085.1). Classification (NCBI taxonomy): domain Eukaryota; kingdom Viridiplantae; phylum Streptophyta; class Magnoliopsida; order Solanales; family Solanaceae; genus Nicotiana; species Nicotiana attenuata. The sequence continues at coordinate 223,972 of NW_017670434.1, forward strand.
ATTATTTTGTTATTAAACATTTGTATAGTTATTGTTGTGGTTGACGTTGTTGTTGTTATTGGCTTTGTTGTTGTGGTTATGGTTGTTATTACCATTGTTGGTTAATTGTTGTTGTCATTGTTAGTTAATTGTAGTATAAATTTTATTCTATTTTGCAGATTGTCGTATTACATTTATTATGAACAATTACTTGTTATAGGTAAATTTTACTTAAACTCTTTAATCTATTTTTACATGGTTGAAGAAGAACTGTTCAGTTAAACTTAAAAAGAAGTGATTTTTCCTACCCTGTTTGGTACTTTCTCCGTTCATTTTTACTTGTCCACTATACTAAAATATATTTTCACTTTTACTTGTCTACTGTACTAAATCAAGAGAAAGACACTCTTTTTTTTCTTCCTGTTTTACCCCAATCATTAACTACTCATCCCCTCAATGTCTTCTGGGATTGAGCATGTCGCACAGGGCTTGCCTTGTGCGGTTTACATACCCTGTATGGTTTGCAGGCTATTACACAGGGGGTTTACCTAGTGCGCACAAATTGCTCACTACAGAGTACTTACCCGAAGGATTGAGAATGTAGCCAAGGCTGTGGCAGAGATTGTAACGGCTACGAATTTTCCCAGTTATAAAAAGAAAAAATAGACAACTAAAAGTGAACGGATGGAGTACATCAATATACACATTGGCGATATTAGTTAGGCAACTTAATTTTTCCTTTGTTTTAGCAGCCATTTCACTTTTATTCTCATAGAAATAGCTAGTTGGCGGACTCTACAAATCCCAACTCAAATATTACATTAACTTTGTTTTCCCCTCCTTATTGTTCAATGTCTTTATGTCATTTCTTGTACTTTTGACAGGGTGTCAACTTTCTTTTTTCCTATATATTCACCAAATGATGAGCTGAGTTAATGAGAGATAGTGCCATAATAAGCAAAATATAATTTGTGTTTAAGAAAATGACTAGTATTACTGGTACTTGTTCTTCTGGTTTAATTTTGAAGCAGAGAGAATCAAGAAGAAAAGGGAATTCCCTGTTCCAATACAATGGGCTTAGAACAATTGAAAACATGCAAATGCCAGTGGGGTCTAATTCCTGGAAGCCAAAAGGTACAGTAATTTTTTTTTTTTTACTGCCATTTCAGTTCTTGATTTGCCTGTATAAAAAATGAAACAAGAATATTTCTTGGCTTTGAATGTTCTTTTATTTATCCTTGATCATATTCACATGCTATTGCTATTTTTCTAAGAGTTTAAGTTCTGTGTACCGATAGTATAGAAAATATATACAACTAGGTCATGTATAAGCATTGGAGAAGCCACTTTTTAAAGGGGTGTCAATATCGCTGGAAAATTACACTGTGTAGATAAGTAATTGTTAATATGTATATATACACTATATGTTAAATCACATGGGCAAAGCTACAGTCTATTAGATTTTAGAGGTATATAACATATATTGAACACCCTTTGTCGAGAATTTTTTTGACTTCTTTCCGGAGGCGGATGCAAGATTTAAATTCTATAGGTTCAACTTTTTGCAATTTTAATGAATTTTTACTCAGCGTCGAAAGTTATGGGTTCAGTTGAACCCGTTAGTTGTTCCCTACATCCGCCACTGCTTCTTTCAAGTTTGAACAATCTTGGAGAAATTCCTGGTTTCGCCAAAGTTGAATACCCTTGTCTTCTTGTATATTTACCTGGCTCTTTATATTTTGATTTCACTTAGTAAAAATTCTGGTTGTGCTAGTGCCTATAAGGAATTTATAGGTATATCTATATGAACACATTAATTGATGACCTTATAAATATGGTGAATGATATAGTTTTAATGGATTATTGAGCTTCTGTCCATTTTCTTTTTGTCTAGCACCCATGAATTGAACTCCACAACTGTTGCAAGGTCATATTTTCTGTAGCTCCAGTTATCAGCATGATCTTCTTATTAATGCATGTTTACTGCTAGTAGTTACAAACTTTTTGCTCTCAATGATGCATCAATTGAGTCGGTCTTTTGTTGTTGTCGTGCGCTGAAAATGCATATAGGTGTATCTTAAGCATAGCACGCTCTTAAATTTGTGTAATAGCGGATTCAAAATTCCACGCGGAAATTGTGTCTTTGGAAAACTTGGATTATCTTTATATTTTGTGTTTTGGTTGTTGAAAATTCTAATTCAATGAAGTTCTTAAAAGCAGCAAAACTTGGAAGAATCAGGGCCTTGGCTTCAACTCCCAAAAGAGAAAATGACCCAAAGAAAAGGATTGTCATAACTGGAATGGGACTTGTTTCAGTCTTTGGAAGTGATATCGACAATTTCTATAATAAGCTTCTTGAGGGACAGAGTGGAATCACTTTGATCGACAGATTTGATGCCTCGAATTACTCTGTTAGGTTTGCAGGACAGATTCGTGATTTCTCCTCCGTAGGCTACATAGACGGGAAGAATGATCGTCGTCTTGATGACTGTTGGAGGTACTGTCTCGTTGCTGGCAAGAAAGCCCTTAACGATGCCAACCTTGGCCAAGAAGTTCTTGAAACTGTGAGTCTCAATGCTTCAACTTTTAAGTTAGAAATAGGTGTAAGCATCCAGAGGCGGAGACATAATTTGAACTTTACGAGTCTTAAATTCTAGAATAGCGACACCAGGTTTTAGTAACTAGGTTCTAAATTTAAATTTTGTACAAAAATGGCAGCCCGGTGCACTAAGCCCCCCTATGCGCGGGGTCAGGGGAAGGCCGAACCACAAGGGTCTATTGTACGCAGCTTTACCCTGCATTTCTACAAGAGGTTGTTTCCACGTCTCGAACCCCTGACCTCCTGGTCACATGACAGCAATTTTACCAATTACGCCAAGACTCCCTTCAAATTTAATTTTTGTACATATTTAGTAAAATTTTAATACAAATATAGAGTTGGACTAAAGCTACTAGGTTCGGCCGTACCCGTACGTCGGCTTCTAGCTCCACCCCTGCAAGCATCCACATGTAAGAAGAATATAATCTCTTGTACAACATCAGAACCAGAAATTCATATAAGAGGATTCAAAAATATACTATAATGGCACATCTAGGATTTGAACATGTGACATGAAGTAACTTTTTAACCCCGTGTGCCGCCACACTAAATCTTCCTTTATGACAAGGGGATTCAACGGTTAATATATAACGAATTCTTTTTGTTTTTGGCCTATTTGCACAGTTGTATAATTTTCTGACGAAGGCTAAACCTAACTCCACTTCTGCATTTGTATTGCAGATGGACAAAACAAGAATCGGTGTCTTAGTTGGAACCGGAATGGGAGGATTAACAGCTTTTAGCAGTGGAGTGGAATCCTTAGTTCAGAAAGGATACAAGAAAATCAGTCCATTTTTCATCCCTTACTCTATCACCAACATGGGATCAGCATTGCTAGCTATAGATACCGGACTAATGGGACCTAATTACTCCATTTCAACGGCTTGTGCAACCGCAAACTACTGCTTCTATGCGGCTGCAAATCACATTAGAAGGGGTGAAGCCGATATTATGGTAGCAGGTGGGACGGAAGCTGCAATCGTGCCTACTGGTGTCGGTGGCTTCATAGCTTGCCGCGCCTTATCTCAAAGAAATGACGAACCACACAAGGCCTCAAGCCCGTGGGATAAGAATCGCGATGGTTTTGTCATGGGTGAAGGTTCTGGTGTCCTGGTACACAAACTCGGCCACATTCTTCCTTTTGATAAATTGACTTTATTAGCAATAGAATGTTTTTCGTCGTGCCCAAAAAATTGTCGTGGCTTTGTAGCATGATGGAATTAACTCCATGTGAACAGGTAATGGAAAGTCTAGAGCACGCATTGAAAAGAGGTGCTAATATTATAGCAGAATACTTGGGAGGTGCTGTCACTTGTGATGCACATCACATGACAGATCCTCGTTCCGATGGGCTTGGAGTTTCATCTTGCATAACCAAAAGTTTGGAAGATTCCGGCGTTTCTCCTGAAGAGGTAAGATTGCTCTTATACTTTCTTTTTGAAAAGCTTCCTGCTCTTTGGTGTGAAACCTTGACGTAACTAGTAAAATTGCTCCTATGTGACCAGGAAGTCACGGGTTTAATTTGAACCGTGGAAACAACCTCTTGTAGAAATACAGGGTAAGGCTGCGTACAATAGACCCTTGTGGTCCGACCCTTCCCCGGACCCACGCATAGCGGGAGTGTCACGACCCGAATTTCCCACCCTCGGGAGTCGTGATGACGCCTACTCGTAGAAGCTAGGCAAGTCACGATCTTAGAAATCATTAACTCTTTCTGTTTTAATTCCTTTTTAACCAATTAAATTACCGGAAACAAACAAGTAAATTACAGCGGAATATAAAATTTAGCGGAAGTCTTAAATAAAATATGTAACAAAAACATCTTGAAGACCAACACGTGCCTCTAACCAGAACCTGGTGTCACAACATCCACAGACTGTCTAAGATTACTACAAATAAGTGTTTGAAAGAAAAGAACATAGTCTGTCTCGAGTACAAATGACAACAGAACATAAAAACTGAAAGAAGAGTCGTCGGGCCTGCGAACGCTAGCAGGGCTACCTCGGAGTCTCGGACTGAAGGATAGCTCCCAATCTACTGCTGATGACCAAATGCCACTCCGGAACCTGGATCTGTGCAAAAGAGCACAGAGTGTAGTATCAGCACAACCGACCCCATGTGCTGGTAAGTGCCTAGCCTAGCCTCGGCGAAATAGTGACGAGGCTAGACCAGACTACCACATAAACCTGTGCAATTATATAATATACAGCGGAAACAAAGCAGAAATAAACAAATAAGGATGGAAGGGGGGAAACATGCTGGGGGGAGATAACAGCTCCGAATAAAGCACCAAGTAAGGAAAGGAACAAAATAACTACAATGTCAACAGGAAGCAGAAATCAAACAAGTGCACGGCATCACCCTTCGTGCTTTTACTCTCGTCCTCACCAAGCAATAATATAATGAAAACGTGCACGGCATCACCCTTCATGCTCTTACTCTCTTTCCTCACCAAAGCAATTAGAATAATAAAATGTGCACGGCATCACCCTTCGTGTTTTTACTCTCTTTTCTCACATATAATCAATAGAATTGGCACGGAATGGTACATCGTGCGACACGGCATCACCTTTCGTGCTTTTACTCTCTTTCCTCACCAAAGCAAACAATGCACGGCATCACCCTTCGTGCTTTAACACTCATCCTCACCCAAACAACAATCACAAACAAGGGCAAGGGAAGTAAACAAGAACATATAGGAATCCCGGCAAGGGAACAACAATTAAATAATTAAATCCTGGCAAGGGAACATTTCGATAACTCTTTCTCTATCTTTCAAATTTATTTCATAACTCGCTTTACCACTTGAGCCAATGCTCCAAAGGGTTCAATCGTCTCGTATACTTTCACAATTCATAATTAACTCGAGCCAATACTCCAAAATGTTCAAAGGACTCAATTCCTTCCACAAACTTTTCACAACAACTAGAAATCATCACCAAGGCATGAAGAATACAATGAAATTAAGATGTTCACAATATAAAGACTCACGGTCATGCTAGACACCGACGCATAGATACTCGTCACCATGCCTATACGTCGTACACGACTAATACTACATAGCAAATAGGACTCAACTCCTAGTCCCTCAAGCTAAGGTTAGACCAAACACTTACCTCGATGCCTTGGATGCAACTCAAGTCTCAATTATAGCTTTACCCCTTGATTCCACCACCAATCCTCTCGAATCTAGTCACAAGTTACTTAATTACATCAATAAGTGCTAAATGAATCAACCCAAATGCATGAAAACGAGTTTTCCAAAGTTTTACCCAAAAAGTCAAAAATTGCCCCCGGGCCCACGTGGTCAAAACCCGAGGTTCGAACCAAAACCCGATTACCCATTCCCCCACGAACTCAAATATGTAATTTGTTTTGAAATCGGACCTCAAATCGAGGTCCAAATCCCCAATTTTTGAAAAACCTAGGTTCTACCCAAAACACCCAATTTCCCCATGAAAATCTTTGATTTTAGGTTGAAATCATGTTAAAAGATGTTAATGATTGAAACAAATGAGTAAAAACTAACTTACCATTGATTTGGAAGAAGATTGTTCTTGGAAAAATCGCCCAAAGGAGTTGTGTTTCGAAAATGGTGTAAAAATGACTTAAAAATCGGCTAAGTATAGAAAATTGCAGGTCTCAGATATGGGAAATGCGAACTGCGAACCCAGACCTCTGCAGATGTGGTAATTGCGAAACAGGGTTCGCATTCGCGAACCCTTCAGAAATCCCAAAGTTTCGAATTTGCGAAACAATAGTCGCATTTGCAACTTTGCAATTGCGAAGAAGAGATCGCATTTGCGATCATAGAGGATTTAGGCGGGCATCGCATTTGCGAGACTGGCTTCGCATTGCAGATCATAACACACCAGCTATATTTCAAAGTCCAAAAATGCACCCGTGGCCTATCCAAAACTCACCCGAGCCCTCGGGGCTCCAAACCAATTATACACACAACCTCAAAAATACCCTACGGACTTACTCGTGCGATCAAATCGCCTAAATAACATCATAAACATCGAATTAAACCTCAAAATCCAAGAATTCTTTTAAACCTCATAAAACATCAATTTTTCCAATTTAGGTCCAAATCACGTCAAACGACGTCCGTTTTCAACCAAATTTCACAGGAAGGACTTAAAACATATATAAGACATGTACCGGGCGCCGGAACCAAAATACGGGCCCAATACCATCGCTTTCTAATCAGATTTCATTTCCAATTTCCTTAAACAATTTCAGAAAATAATTTTACAAAAAAAATCATTTCTTGGGTTTGGGACCTCGAAATTTATTCATTTTAACATCAAAACTTAGCATTTTTCACAGAATTTCATATTTAAGCTTTCCGGCTACGCGCCCGGACTGCGCACACAAATCGAGGCGACTCTAAATGAGGTTTTCAAGGCCTCGGAGACACAGAATTCGATTAAAAATAGGTGATGACACCTTTGGGTCGTCACATTCTCAACCTCTAAAACAACCGTTCGTCCTCGAACGGACAGAAGAAAGAAGTACCTGAGTCGGGGAAAAGATGAGGATAACGGCTCCGCATATCAGAATCGGACTCCCAGGTCGATGCCTCAGGAGGCTGACCTCTCCATTGAACATGAATAGAAGGAAAACTCTTTGACCTCAACCGACGAACCTGCCGGTCTAGAATAGCCACCAGCTCCTACTCATAAGACAAGTCCTTGTCCAACTGGACAGTGCTGAAATCTAACACGTGGGCTGGATCCCCGTGATACCTCTGAAGCATGGGCACATGAAACACTGGATGCACGGCTGTTAAGCTCGGCGGCAAAGCAAGTCTATAAGCCACCTCTCCCACTCGATCAAGAATCTCAAACGGACCAATGAACCTAGGGCTAAGCTTGCCCTTCTTCCCAAATCTCATCACGCCCTTCATAGGCGACACCCGGAGCAATACCTGCTCACCAACCATAAAAGCCACATCTCGAACCTTGCGGTCTGCATAGCTCTTTTGCCTGGACTGAGCTGAACGAAGCCTATCCTGAATGATCCTGACCTTGTCCAAGGCCTCCTGAACCAGATCCGTACCCAACAACCGAGCCTCTCCCGGCTCAAACCATCCAACCGGAAACCGACATCGCCTACCATATAAGGCCTCATAAGGAGCCATCTGGATGCTCGACTGGTAGCTGTTGTTGTAGGCAAACTCTGCTAAAGGCAAGAACTGATCCCACGAACCTCCAAAGTCAATAACACAAGCTCGGAGCATATCCTCCAAAATCTGAATAGTCCGCTCGGACTGACCATCCGTCTGGGGATGAAATGTTGTGCTCAACTCAACCCGTGTGCCCAACTCTCGCTGAACTGCTCTCAGAAGCGCGAGGTAAACTGCGTAGTCCGGTCCGAAATGGTAGATTCGGGCACATCATGAAGGCGAACAATCTCCCGAATATAGATCTCAGCCAACCTCTCAGAAGAATAGGAGACTGCCACAGGAATGAAATGTGCTGACTTGGTCAGCCTATCAACAATGACCCATACTGCGTCGAACTTCTTCCGAGTCAGCGGAAGTCCAGTAACAAAATCCATAGTGATCCGCTCCCACTTCCACTCGGGAAGCTCAATCCTCTGAAATAAACCACCAGGCCTCTGATGCTTGTACTTAACCTGCTGACAATTCAAACAATGAGCCACATATGCTACGACATCCTTCTTCATTCTATGCCACCAATAATGCTTCCGAAAATCCTGATACATCTTCGCGGCGCCCGGATGAATAGAGTACCGGGAGCTATTGTCCTCCTCTAAAATCAACTCTCGGAGCCCATCCACATTAGGCACACATACTCGGCCCTGCAATCTCAAAACTCCATCATCATCTAAGGTAACATGCCTGGCACCTCCCCGCTGCATCGTGTCTCTAAGGACACACAAATGGAGATCATCATACTGCCGCTCATGGATACGCTCCAATAATGAAGAACGAGTGACCGTGCAAGCTAACACACGACTGGGCTCAGAAACATCAAGTCTCACGAACTGATTGACCAAAGCCTGAACATCCAAAGCAAGCGGCCTCTCACCGACCGGAATGTAAGCAAGACTGCTCATACTGGCTGACTTCCTACTCAAAGCATCGGCCACCACATTGGCCTTCCCCGGATGATATAAAATGGTGATATCATAATCCTTCAACAACTCCAACCACCTCCTCTGCCTCAAATTCAACTCCTTTTGCTTGAACAAGTATTGAAGACTCTTGTGATCCGTGAACACCTCACATGCCACGCCATACAGATAATGCCTCCAAATCTTCAATGCGTGAACTATGGCTGCCAACTCCAAATCATAAACCGGATAGTTCTTCTCATGAATCTTCAACTGCCTTGAAGCATAGGCAATGACCTTGCCATCCTGCATCAACACTGCCCCAAGCCCATCACGGGAAGCATCACAATAAACTGTATAAGGCCCTGAACCTGTGGGCAAAACCAACACCGGTGCCGTAGTTAGAGCTGTCTTGAGCTTCTGAAAGCTCGCCTCACACTCATCCGACCATCTGAACCGGGCACCCTTCTGGGTCAATCTGGTCATCGGGGCTGCAATAGATGAAAACCCCTCTACGAACCGACGATAGTAGCCTGTCAATCCCAAGAAACTCCGAATCTCTGTAGCTAATGCTGGTCTAGGCAGTTCTTGACTGCCTCAATCTTCTTTGGGTCCACCTGAATACCCTCTGCTGATACGACATGACCCAGGAATGCAATTGAACTCAACCAGAATTCACACTTCGAGAACTTAGCATATAACCGACTATCCCTCAGAGTCTGAAGAACCACTCTAAGGTGCTGCTCGTGCTCCTCCTGGCTGCGGGAATATATCAATATATCATCAATGAAGACTATTACGAACGAGTCCAAATAAGGCCTGAACACTCGGTTCATCAAGTCCATGAAAGCTGCTGGGGCATTTGTCAACCCGAAGGACATAACCAAGAACTCATAATGCCCGTACCGAGTGCGCAAAGCTGTCTTAGGGACATCGGATGCCCTAATCCTCAACTGATGGTAGCTAGATCGTAAGTCAATCTTGGAAAATACCCTGGCACCCTAAAGCTGGTCAAACAAATCATCAATCCTCAGCAGCGGATACTTATTCTTGATTGTAACCTTGTTCAATTGCCGGTAATCAATACACATTCTCATTGACCCATACCTTCTTCTTGACAAATAACACCGGCGCACCCCAAGGCGAAACACTGGGTCTAATGAAACCCTTCTCGAGCATATCCTACAACTGCTCCTTTAACTCTTTCAACTCAGGCGGCGCCATACGATACGACGGAATTAAGAAATGGGCTGACTGCCCGGAGCCAATCAATGCAGAAATCAATATCCCTGTCGGGTGGCATACCCGGCAGGTCTGAAGGGAAAACATCAGGAAACTCACGAACAACGGGCACAAAATCAATAGAAGGAACCTCAGCACTAGAATCACGAACATAGGCTAAATAGGCCAAACACCCCTTCTCGACCATACGCCGAGCCTTTACATACAATAACACTGCGGGTAGAATGACCAAGAGTCCCTCTCCACTCTAAACGAGGCATACCCGGTAAAGCTAAGGTCACATTCTTGGCATGACAGTCCAAGATAGCGTGATAAGGTGATAACCAGTCCATCCCCAATATAATATCGAAGTCAACCATGTCTAGCAGCAACAAATCTACACGAGTCTCAAGACCCCCAATCACCACAATACAAGAACGATGGACTCAATCGACCACAATAGAATCACCCACCGATGTAGACACATAAACAGGAATACCCAATGCATCACTAGGCATCACCAAATACGAGGAAAAATAAGATGACACATACGAATACGTTAGACCCGGATCAAAACAACACTGAAGCATCCCATCAAAACCAGAACCGTACCTGTAATAACCGCATCTGAAGCCTCTGCCTCGGGTCTGGCCTAAAGAGCATAACATCGGGGCTGGGCCCACCACTCTGATCTACCTCTCTGTGGACGGCCTGCTGCTGGTTGGCCTCCACCTCTAGCGGCCTGAGCTCCACCTCTAGGACCTGTACCTCCACCTCTAGCACCTCTGCCTCCACCCCTAGCTGGCTGGGCGGGCTGCGGAACATCTGGTGCCTGTACCATGGCACGAGAACCCTGATGCTGAGAGCTGCTTGGTGCTTAAGGGCAAAACCTGGCAATGTGGCCCGTCTCACCATAAGTGTAATAAGCCCTCGACTGCTGAGACTGCTGGCTCTAGCGACCTGAATGACCACCCCGAAAACTCTGAATCGGCGGTGCACTGATAGGAGCAGGTGGTGCACTGTAGGACTGTTGATCGGAATACTGCATCTGGGACCACGGCCACCTGAAGCTCCGTGAGAAACCTGAAGTGCTGACTGATAAGGCCTAGGAGGATGGCCTCTACCATATGAATCTCTGCTTCCAGACGAGGCACCACTGGATTTGCCTGACTGACGGGGTCTCTTGTCTACTCTATGACCACCCCCCTGTGATAATACCATCTTAACCCTCCGGGCCACATTGGCCGCCTCCTGGAAGGATATCTCACTCCCAGCCTCCCTAGCCATCTGAAGACGAATCGGCTGGATAAGACCGTCAATAAACCTCCTAACCCTCTCTCTCTCGGTGGGAAGTATGATAAGAGCATGACGAGCCAACTCAATGAACCTAGTCTCATACTGGGTGACCGTCATGGAACCCTGCTGGAGGCGCTCAAACTGCCTCCGATAGGCCTCTCTTTGAGTAATGGGGAGAAACTTCTCCAGAAATAGCTGTGTGAACTGCTCCCATGTCAAGGCTGGTGATCATGCTGGCCTAGCTAAGCAATAATCCCTCCACCAAGTCTTGGCGGATCCAGACAAGCGAAATGTAGCAAAATCAACCCCATTGGACTCAACAATCCCCATGCTCCAAAGAACCTCGTGACAACTGTCCAAATAATCCTGGGGGTCCTCAGTAGATGCACCGCTGAATGTAGAAGTGAAGAGTTTGGTGAACCTGTCCAATCTTCACAAAGCATCGGCACACATAGCCGCTCCATCACCGGCTTGGGCTACCACGCCCGGCTGAGCTACTCCAACTGGCTGAACTGCTGGAGTCTGAGTCTTGGGAGCTACCTGCTCCGGAGTACGAGTAGCAGGAGTCTGGACCCCTCCTCCAGCCTGAGAAGTGGCTGGTGCTATAGGAAGCAAGCCCGCATGGGTGACACTCTCCATGAGGCCCACCAATCGGACCAAAGCATCCTGAAGAACGGGGTTAGCAATAAACCCCTCTGGGACCTGAGCTGGGCCCACCGGAACTGCTGGGGCCAGAACCTCCTCGTCAAATCAACCTGAGGCTCCGCCACTGGCGCTGCTGCTCGGGGCTGAGCTCTACCCCTACCTCGGCCTCTGGCACGGCCTCGGCCTTGCCCTCTGCCCCTAGTGGGTGCTGCTGCTGGGGGCTCGGGCTGCTGAGCGGTAGATGAGGAAGCGCGTGTTCTCGCCATCTGCGAAAGAACAGAGTAGAGATTCAATTAGCTTTGAGCAACCAAACCGCACGACAAGAAGGAACAAATGTGAAACTTTTCCTAACTCTATAGCCTCTGGGGATAAATACAGACGTCTGCGTACCGATCCCTCAGACTCTACTGAGCTTGTCCATGAATTGCGAAACCTAGAGCTCTGATACCAACTTGTCACGACCCGGATTTCCCACCCTCGGGAGTCGTGATGGCGCCTACTCGTAGAAGCTAGGCAAGCCACGATCTTAGAAATCATTAACTCTTTCTGTTTTAATTCCTTTTTAACCAATTAAATTACCGGAAATAAGCAAGTAAATTACAGCGGAATATGAAATTTAGCGGAAGTCTTAAATAAAATATGTAACTAAAACATCCTGAAGACCAACACGTGCCTCTAACCAGAACCTGGTGTCACAACATCCACGGACTGTCTAAGATTGCTACAAATAAGTGTTTGAAAGAAAAGAACATAGTCTGTCTCAAGTACAAATGACAACAGAACATAAAAACTGAAAGAAGAGACGTCGGGCCTGCGAACGCCAGCAGGGCTACCTCAGAGTCTCGGACTGAAGGATAGTTCCCAATCTACTGCTGATGACCAAATGCCACTCCGGAACCTGGATCTGTGCAAAAGAGCACAGAGTGTAGTATCAGCACAACCGACCCCATGTGCTGGTAAGTGCCTAGCCTAACCTCGGTGAAGTAGTGACGAGGCTAGACCAAACTACCACATAAACCTGTGCAATTATATCATATACAGCGGAAACAAAACAGAAATAAACAAATAAGGATGGAAGGGGGGAAACATGATGGGGGGAGATAACAGCTCCGAATAAAGCCCCAAGTAAGGAAAGGAACAAAATAACTACAATGTCAACAGGAAGCAGAAATCAAACAAGTGCACGGCATCACCCTTCGTGCTTTTACTCTCGTCCTCACCAAGAAATAATATAATGAAAATGTGCACGACATCACCCTTCGTGCTTTTACTCTCTTTCCTCACCAAAGCAATTAGAATAATAAAATGTGCACGGCATCACCCTTCGTGCTTTTACTCTCTTTTCTCACATATAATCAATAGAATTGTCACGGAATGGTACATCGTGCGGCACGACATCACCCTTCGTGCTTTTACTCTATTTCCTCACCAAAGCAAACAATGCACGGCATCACCCTTCGTGCTTTAACACTCATCCTCACCCAAACAACAATCACAAACAAGGGCAAGGGAAGTAAACAAGAACATATAGAATCCCGGCAAGGGAACAACAATTAAACAATTAAATCCCGGCGAGGGAACAACAATTAAATAATTAAATCCCGGCAAGGGAACATTTCGATAACTCTTTCTCTATCTTTCAAATTTACTTCATAACTCGCTTTACCACTTGAGCCAATGCTCCAAAGGGTTCAATCGTCTCGGATACTTTCACAATTCATAATATAACTCGAGCCAATGCTCCAAAATGTCCAAAGGACTCAATTCCTTCCACAAACTTTTCACAACAACTAGAAAGCATCACCAAGGCATGAAGAATACAATGAAATTAAGATGCTCACAATATAAAGACTCACGGTCATGCTAGACACCGACGCATAGATACTCGTCACCATGCCTATACGTCGTACACGACTACTACATAGCAAATAGGACTCAACTCCTAGTCTCTCAAGCTAAGGTTAGACCAAACACTTACCTCGATGCCTTGGACGCAACTCAAGTCTCAATTATAGCTTTACCCCTTGATTCCACCACCAATCCTCTCGAATCTAGTCACAAGTTACTTAATTACATCAATAAGTGCTAAATGAATTAACCCCAATGCATGAAAACGAGTTTTCCAAAGTTTTACCCAAAAAGTCAAAAATCGCCCTCGGGCCCACGTGGTCAAAACCCGAGGTTCGAACGAAAACTCGATTACCCATTCCCCCACGAACTCAAATATGTAATTTGTTTTGAAATCGGACCTCAAATCGAGGTCCAAATCCCCAATTTTTGAAAAACCTAGGTTCTACCCAAAAACACCCAATTTCCCCCATGAAATTTTTTGATTTTAGGTTGAAATCATGTTAAAAGATGTTAATGATTGAAAGAAATGAGTAAAAACTAACTTACAATTGATTTGGAAGAAGATTGTTCTTGGAAAAATCGCCCAAAGGAGTTGTGTTTTGAAAATGGTGTAAGAATGACCTAAAAATCGGCTAAGTATAGAAAATTGCAGGTCTGCAGATGTGGTAATTGCGAAACAGGGTTCGCATTTGCGAACCCTTCAGAAATCCCAAAGTTTCGCATTTGCGAAACAATAGTCGCATTTGCGACTTCGCAATTGCGAAGAAGAGATCGCATTTGCGATCACAGAGGATTTAGGCAGGCATCGCATTTGCGATGCATGGCTCGCATTTGCGAGCTCGCATTTGCGAGACTGGCTTCGCACTGCAGATCAGAACACACTTGCTATATTTCAAAGTCCAAAAATGCACTCGTGGCCTATCCAAAACTCACCTGAGCCCTCGGGGCTCCAAACCAATTATACACACAACCTCAAAAACATCCTACGGACTTACTCGTGCGATCAAATCGCCAAAATAACATCATAAACATCGAATTAAACCTCAAAATCCAAGAATTCTTTTAAACTTCATAAAACATCAATTTTTCCAATTTAGGTCCAAATCACGTCAAACGACGTCCGTTTTCAACCAAATTTCACAGGAAGGACTTAAAACATATATAAAACCTGTACCGGGCGCCGGAACCAAAATACGAGCCCGATACCATCGCTTTCTAATCAGATTTCATTTTCAATTTCCTTAAACAATTTCAGAAAACAATTTTACAAAAAAATTCATTTCTCGGGCTCGGGCTGCCCTTTTATCCTGCTCTTTAGTCCATCCTATATATGTGCTGTACTATTTGAATGCTAATATGTTGATTGTTAAATACTTCCTCAAATAGGTGAATTACATTAACGCGCATGCAACATCAACCCTTGCTGGAGATTTGGCTGAGGTCAATGCAATCAAGAAGGTCTTTAAGGATACTTCAGAGATTAAGATGAACGGAACAAAGGTGAGAATAATCGTCTTCCAAATAATAACAACTCATATTGGTTGAACTATCATTCAAATAGATGTTTTTTCGAGCAAAATAACTTGATCCTTATTACAAACAAGGACCGGACTACTGCCGCTGCCCCTTGCATGTCTTAATACCATTACAAGCAAAGAATAGCTCTTCTATATATGGAGAATATATGAAATTGATAGGGATTCATGCAAGCTAAATCTTCTAATTGATAATTAGGACGGATGCAACTTTCTCCAAGAACAAAAAGTTTTGTTTATATTAATACCTTTAGTTTGATCAGTATCTGTCTTAATTAGACCATTTGTTTAGTAGTTTTTTTCCCTGGCAAATTGCCCAAGGACTATTTTCTTCGTGACTATCTAAGAACATTTCGATCAAGGTTTCAAACTGTAAAGCTTATCCGAGTTATCTTGAGTAAATCATGAATTTTCTAGGATCTTATAAGGAAATCCGGCTTAACTTACTTCCTTAATTTTTATGATTACCTTTCCAGTAATAGCCTAGTAAATAGCGATCAACATTGCTGGAGCATCCACTATAGCTCATTTAGTATACAGCTCATATGTGCTTAAGATCATTCTCGTCGAATTAAACATGATCCGTCTGCGTAAAAATACTACACATAGCAGTGGCTGCATAACTAGATGCTGTTTAATTGTTTACTTCTGTTGTTCAGTCAATGATTGGTCATGGACTCGGGGCTGCTGGCGGACTTGAAGCGATTGCAACGATCAAAGCAATAACAACCGGGTGGTTACATCCAACTATTAACCAATATGTAACTACTGACCAACTCTGTTCCTCTATTTATACATTATCCTGCAGTTCAGTCGCCGTTCTAAGCTTTAATTTGTTCACTTTCTCATGTAGGATTTGGAACCTCAGGTTACAATGGACACTGTTCCAAATGTGAAGAAACAACATGAAGTGAATGTTGGTATGTATTTTTATCCTTTGGCACAATCTCCTATCAAAAGTTGGTTAATGAGAAAGTATTTTTGCCTTAAAATAGAGAAGTTAAATAGAAAACAAAATCAGATACAACAGCCTCATCTAAAGCGCATCCCGGTGTACAAAGCATGATGCATTTACACAGGGTTCGGGAAAGGGGAAGGGTTGTAGCCTAAGGGGTGTGATGTAGATGTCTACCCTAATTAGGGCTGGAGCTAAAACGCGACCTGTGTCAGTAGCTTTTGTTCAAACCTTGTGTTTGTCTTAAGAAAATTCATCGAATATGTACAATTTATTAATTTAGAACCTAGTAACTTAAACAGATTAGATTCCCGAACCCATAAACTTCAAATCTTGGCTCCGCCTCTGAGTCCCTAATGCAAGCATTAGTGGCATCTTCTATTAGAGGTAGATCCAGTATTTGAAGAGGATGGGTGCACTATTGTGAAGAGCTGAATTTAGAATTTATATTTGACGTGTTTAACTTTAGTCTCTTACTATGAACCCACTATACTTTTGAATTAATAGGTGTAAAATTATATTCTTTCTAAAATTTTAGTGATTTTCAAGTATATATCTCTACTTCGTGCCGAAAACAAGACCCGTCCGAAGTGAGATTTGAACCGTCAATTTCACTTGTAGAGGTGCACCCAATAATTATTGCACCGTAGGTGTCTTTGAAATATAACATTGTTATACATGGTTTAGGGAGAGGAGTATGGGTTCACGTCAACCCATATCCTAGATACGCCCTTGCTTCTATGGCTCGAACAGCCTCATCTAATATTTCTTATTTTCTCCCCTTCTTTTTGCAGGTATTTCCAATTCATTTGGATTTGGAGGGCATAATTCAGTGGTTGTTTTCGCGCCTTACAAGCCTTAAACAAAGTTTAAAACTTTTTTTCATATTATGAGATCATAACATAAGGACTATAATATTATGATTCATATGGTGCAAGCTTGCAATTATGATTATTTAAATACATCTAATAATACCTATGTCCAACAACTGTTTCTAAATTGCAGAAATTTGTTAACTGTACGTCGCCTAGAGGTCGCACATGTATCTGCGACCTAATTTTCTGTTTTTTTTTTTTTTTTACTTATTTATTAAATTGCAGATTTGTTTGACTGTATACAAAGGGTGACCCGGTTGGGAAAAGTAAATAGTAATCTGACCGGCTGCTTGTGTAAAGATCCCAAATATTTTCCTATATGCATCATACATATATGAGAAAAAATCACTAAAATTTCATCTTGCATATGTGTAATGATGTTTCTGGTAGAGGTTTGATTGTTAGTAAGTCTGCTTTCCCTTTAGTTGCATTAGTCAAGTGGGATTGGAGTGGAAAAAACTTACCTTTACGATCAGGTGTTTATATCAAATCAATAAATATATGACATATTTCTTTTATGTACTATGGCTGACCCATTAACCCATAATTGGATATTTGTTTTATGGGTTAATGGGTTATTGGAGCAGGCTTAAGAGAGATCCGCTTACGTGGATGCCATGTCAGCTAATTAATGCCTTTGAGAAGGCTTATGTGGACTGCCGTTAAAATGAAGGCATTATTGGTCCAGTTTGCTAACGTGAGGGATATTAATGGCCCAGTTTGCTAACGGAAGACAAAATTGAGCTATATCCAATAGTTTAAGGATATTTTTAGACCTTTTTCGATTAAAATATGATAAATTTATATAGTTTGGTATAAACACCGAATGTAAATAAATTTCTTACGAGTTGCAGTTGTCGGGTTTCATGCATCTAGAAATTAAATGCAACGCGTCGGCTCTCCGCTCTTGTGTGTTTCAACATAGTGAATGAGATGAAGGCATATAAGAAAAATGTTAGATATTTTATTTTGTATGAGTTATTTTAATAAGAACATTATATAAAGTTCTAAGAATAAACTTATTAAACTTCGACTTCAAATATTCTTTTATTCAATCTTAACCCGCAAATATTTTCCAACCACATGCGTAATATCTTTATCGGATAGCGTGTAGTAAGTACCTTGACTTAGAACTTCAATTAATTGTACTTTCTATATATGTGATGTGAATCACCATCGCTTACATATTTAGAAATTAAGGTACCCTTATTTATACCTTGCATCATCACTTTCCTTGACTTGAAAGCATCTAGAACCCTAAACCAAGTATGTGATTAAGTTATATGCAGTGTTAATGTGGTTAATTTTTATATTGTCAGCGCAATTTAACTGGTTATATCTAGGACGTTCTCTCTATTTCTCAAGTTACCATATCAGATTTGATGTAAGAAATTACTTATTATTATAGGTCAAGTTTATCTACTGATATAGTAAATATATACATTGTTAGTACACATAGCTTAAACTCATATCTTAAGTTATATTATTGTTCAGTTGTGTAGAATGAGAAACGTCATTTGCTTAAAACCTCAATTATTTGCCAACTTAAAAGAAGTAATTTGCCGTAAACAATATAATTTTTGCGTGCTGTATTCTGTAGCGATCCAACCGGTCGTTTTGCTTTCTAGAACCCCGTTCCCTTAAATAAGATTCTCCATATGTGATTTTACTGTTTTATGACTTGCAATGATGGTTAGTTCGGGATTGGAAGGGTTCGGGTTGAAATCGGAACACTTGATTACTTAAGGTTGGTAAAAAGGGCTAAGTTTGACTTTGGTCAACGTTTTGAGCAAACGATCTCGGAACCGGGACTTGACGGTTCCAATAGGTTCGTATGATAATTTTGGACATGGGTGTATGTTTTGATCGGGTTTTGGATGATCCGGGAGCATTTCGGCGCTTAATACTGATAGTTGGCACCTTGAAGGTTTTAAAGTTCTTTAAAATTTTGTTTGGAGTAGGTTTTGGTATTATCTTCGGCTCTTAATTTTGATAGTTGGCACCTTAAAGGTTTTAAAGTTCTTTTAAATTTGGTTTGGAGTAGGTTTTGGTATTATCGAGGTCCGTTTGGGTATCCGAGCCCGTGAATAGTTTCATATGGTGATTTAAGACTTGTGCACAAAATTTGGTATCATTCCGAGTAGTTTAAGTACGTTTCGGCGCGTTCGGAGTAAGTTGGAAGAACTTGAAGTTCATAAGTTGATTCGAATTAGTTTGGGGTGTGATTCTTAGTTTTGATGTTGTTTTACGCGTTCCGAGGGTTCGAGCGAGTTAGTTTTATGATTTCAAATTAGTTGGTATGTTTGGGCGGGCCCTGAGGGCCTCGGGTTTTAATCGGACTAGGCATGGACCAAGTTTGGACTTAGAAGCAATGGCTGAAGCTTCCAGCTTCTGCTGCAATCGCACCTGCGCATGGCCAGCAGCAGGTGCGAGCTCACAAAAGCGAGGCAGTAGTTGCAGAAGCGGTCCAGCATGGATAGCCCAGAAATCGCAGGAACGGAGCATTATTGCGCACCTGCGAACGCGCAGGTGCGATGGAATCAACCGCAGAAGCGGCCAGAGCCGCAGAAGCGGCACACGCGTCACAGCAGCGGACCCGCAGGACCGGATCAGTGGTCCGCAGGTGCGGAGTAAGGACTGTTGGGTAATGACCGCATCTGCGATAATTTTTTCGCAGAAGCGGTCGACCCTCCGTAGGTGCGAAAATCGCTGAAGGCAGAACCTTCATTTAAGTCGGGACTTAAGCATTTTGGGTTCATTTACTTCACTTCTTGGGGCGATTTTGGAGCTGGTTAGAGAGGGATATTCACTAGCTATTTGAGGTGAGTAATTTCTATCTAATGTAAGTAAATACATAGTTATGGGTAGATTATAACATGTAAATTCGTGAAATCATGGGTTTAGAGGAAAAACTTAGATTTTGATAAAAATAGGATTTAACCACGAACATTGTTAAGGAATTGGGTAAAAATTATATATTTGAGTTCGTGAGGTTATGGGTAACAACTTTCTTCGAAAATTTCCAAAATCTGGGAACGTGGGTCCGGAGATGAATTTTAAGAATCCTTCAATTGGGGTTGGGTAACCACTCTAATAGTTAGGATATGAACATTTGAACATGTATTAATTATTTTATATAACATTTGACTAGTTTCGAGTCGTTTGACACTGAGTTGAGGATTTGAAGCATATTTGTGGATCGGAAGTGAGCTTCAGAACGAGGTAAGTCTCTTGCCTAACCTTGTAAGAGGGAACTCATCCCCTTAGGTGTGTTTGTTGTAAATTACTTGTGTGGGGAGCTACGTACGCACTAGGTGAAGAGAGTCCGAGTGTAGCTATATTTTTCATGTGATGTCCGGGTAGTATTAGATTTACATCATGCTTTTTTAGCACCGTTATTTGATTATGCATATTAATTGTCTTAAATAAAGGTGAGATTCAGGATTGTAATATTTATCTCTTCGGTTTAGACTTCTTACTTTTGGAAAGAATTGAAGAAATTTTATAATAACTTTGAAAAATCTATGTTCACTCGCGTCGCAACCATTTTCGCGAGCGAGGTAAATTCCTCTACTCTCATGAGAGCAGGTCGTTTGCCTCGGCAGGTTAATAGATGCATCTATCCATTCGACCATCGGCAGTGCACACAATATATGTATATGTATTTTCGATCAGGTTGTACGACCTCGTCATAATTCGTGCGTAATAATACTTGGAGCTCAATTATACTTGATATCGTTTTATTAGCTTGAGAGGCTAAAATTGGTATATGATCGAAATTGATTTGGGATTTACTACTAGTGAAAGAATTATTTATTTATTGCTTGTTATTGAGTTTTCATTATTGTTAGCCCACAGTATGTGTCAAAGTCGACCCCTCGTTAGTACTTCTTCGAGGTTAGACTAGATACTTACTTGGTACATGTTATTTATGTACTCACGCTACACTTCTGCACTAACCCCGGAGGATCTGAGGCAGGTGCATTTGGTTATCATCCCATCGCGCACTCCTGATACTCTGAGACTTTGTGGTGAGCTGCCTTCCGAGCCCGTTCTACAGCACCCGAAGTCTTTCTTTTGCATTTACTTTCTATCTACTTTATTTGAGACAGTGGTTTAGTATTGTTGGTATATTCTCTAGTAGCTCATACACTTGTGACACCAGGTCTTGAAAATTATGCTAGTAGACACTTGATGATTTTTTATTATTTACTTCATCTCATTTGCTCTTGAAAATTGTTTATTTCTCATTTTATTAAATTTTTCACTTCTTATTTATTCAATAATTAAAAACCTATTATTTTTAAATTGTTAAAAGAAACAATTACATGGTTATTTCACTGTTGACTTGCTTAGCGATACCGTTGGGCGCCATCACAGCCTATAGAAAAATTGGGTCGTGACATATTCTATGGTTTTAATACAATACTTATTATTTTAGAACTTAACTTATATATTGATAGTGTAGAGATTTGTACACTATGATATTTACCGTTGTAGTATGTAACCTGCCTTATTTTTGAGATCACAGATCTATTTTTTGTGAATATAGTTTGCCTATGTAGATATATTTTGGATGATTTGATATAGTATAAAAATCTTCTTCATACTGATTATGTACATAAGTTAAATTCATTGTTTTAAGAGTTTAGTTTCTACACATTATCAACGTGAAAAATTTATACAAGCAAATCACTTATAAGATAATTAAATGTTCTCTATATGAAGTGTTAATCAGTAATTATTAGAGTATAAACTTAAATTTTTATTTTGATGAGGAATGTACAAGCAGTAGTAACACACTCTTCCCAAAATTTTAAGGGAACACAAGCCTGAAACCTTAAGGCCCTAGCCATATCAAGAATAGATCTATGTCTTCTTTCAACTCTGCCATTCTGTCGATGAGTGTATACACAAGAACTTTGATGAACTATGTCATGTTCTTGTAGAAGTCCTGTGACTTGGTTGTTAAAGAATCCAGTACCATTGTCTGACCTTAGACACTTGACAGTGTAGTGAAACTGATTTTTGACTAATAACAAAAAATTTCGCAGAATCACAATAGATTCTGCCTTGTCATTCATTAAGAAAAGCCAGACAAACCTTGAGTAGTCATCCACTAAAGTCATAAAATACCTCCTACCATTATGAGTAGGTACTCTGTATGGCCCCCAAACATCAGCATGTATGAGATCAAATGCATTAATAGAACATGCATTACTCGAAGAAAAAGGAATTCTTGTTTGATTAGCAACAGGACAAATTGTACAGAAATGCTCCTTCAACTGAACATTTGGCAAACTTTCAATCTTCTTTAGAACTCTTAATGGTGCATGAACTAATCTCTTATGCCACAAAATAGTCTCATCTAGACATTCAAATGAATTCTTATTTTCAGTACTAGCATTATTTGTTTGAAACTCACTAATAGTAGTATTTACAAATTGACTGGAATGAAATGGCTCTGACAGCTGCTTGGGAACATCTTGTTCTTTGTGCTTCAGAATGTAGAGACCATGCTCCTCTTTACCAATCCCCATCACCTTCCCAGTGAAGAGCTCCTGAAATATGCAGAAGTCAGGAAAGAAAGCTACTAGACATCTTAGCTCTTTTGTGATTTTTGACACTGACATCAGATTGAACTTGAAATCTGGAATATAAAGTACATAATGTACTGGTTTATCCTTAAACAATGATAGATCATCACTGATAATAACTTTTTCACCATTACGAAGTTGAACTGAGTTCTGATCACTATCTGATAACTTTCTAATATTGCTCAGTAGATTGAGGTTGTGAGCCATATGATTGGTAGCACCTGTATCTATAATCCGGTTATTTCTCACTAGATGAGACGTGAGAGTGGTGACGTCCAAATCCACTACTAAAAAGTAAATGGACACGGTCGCATGCAATATAATTTACCCAACTAAGAGCCGGGGTCGAATCCCACAGAGAACGATATGCAGGCGATTAGGAATGTAAGAGAATTATCACTTATCGCGCAATGCCAAACACTAAGAGTTTGGTTTTTGGAAAATATTTATAAATGCGAAAATGTAAACTAACCTAGAAAGCAAGTAAAATGATCAATGGCTACAAGGATGGATGCATCGGGAATTACACTCAAGTAACGATCCAATGTATTTCACGATTTTACAAATATGAGCGAGTTTATGTTAATTAGCCACGGGTAATAATTCTATATTAGCTTTTTCCGAAGACTAACAAGACTTCCTAATTGAATTATCCCTAAAACAATTAAGAGATTAAGCACTCCCGACTATGGCTACAAGTAGTTCAATCCTACCCCTAGGTAGAATCTATAAAATGAGGGTTAACACCTCAAGTTCTTGTTAATTAATCTTTCCCAACCCAAATTATCTTTTCCAAAATTAATTCGGAGTTAGTGGGCGAGTCTTAGGGTTAGCTAATCCCTTTGGAAACATTAAAGAACAAGAATAATTAAAGAAATAATAACTCACTTCATAAATAAATGAAAATCATTCAATACATAAGCACAACAAGGTATTTAATCCACACTTTAAATATGAATATTCCCATAAACAAGATTCAAGTGTTGGAAATAAATACTACACACTTAAATATTCAGTACAAACCAAGGAAATGAAGAAATAAACATAAATGGGTAAGAAATCCTTAACCACAAGCTTGAAATCTTCAAAACCCAAGTGTGTGTGCAAAACCCTAGCTTCCACCTTGTTCTCTCTAAGTCTAAGAACTCAAAAATATGCTCAAGATGTCCAGAGATTACCAAAGATGTTCTTACAAATGAGTTGATTCGGGTATTAAAGGGTTTGGGGTCAAAAATGTGAAATTCCAGAACTGCCCAGTTTTCACACCCAGTTTCTTCATCGCGTTCGCGTTTACAACTTCGCGTTCGCGAAGGTTCATGTTTTGGTACATTGAGTTCGCGTTGTGTACTTCGCGTTCGCGAAGGTCTAGCTGCCTGCTTCTTCGCGTTCGGGTAGTACCTTCGCGTTCGCGAAGAATAAACCATTGGGCAGTTTCTCATTGTACATTTTCGCTCCTTTTTGACTTATTTTTGCTTGGTTTCTTCACCATTACCTCTAAATCACATACAACCTATAAAATAGAAGTAAATGACATTAAATACACGATTTTATCACTCAAACATAGAAAAAGTATGGGTTTAAAGACAAGATAAGCTGGTAAAATACCAACTTATCAAACCCCCAAACTTAAACTATTGCTTGTCCTCAAGGAATGAAAGCGACAAAATCTCCTCCCAAGTATTTAACTCAACAATGCATCCATATCATGCCAAGCCAAATAGGTTTACTATAAGCACAGAAACATGACTTCGATTGGTACCAACAATTACTCCAAAGCATATGAATTATCAAGCACTTCTCATGAACTTTATTACACTCCAAGTTCTTAAACACTAATGCAAATCAAAGTAGCAATCAAGTCATGACAATAAAGCTTCAAAATTTGCCTCTCTATCACAATTAACTTTCTTTGGTCATTCCTTCCAATTGAAAATGGGATTAAGTTCACAACTCAAATCTCATGTGCCCTCACATTTAAGAGAGGATCCCACACTCATTAGTCTTAATTCAAAACACAAATGGGATGTCAAATGGAAAGAATCAACTCTCTCTCAAAAAGATGTTCAAATGCATACAAGTAGTACCATAGGCTTGCCCTTCATGTATTCCTCCACTAATGTAGACAACTTGGTTCAAAATCAATTAGGACTTAATGGGTTGTAGTTTAGGCTTTTGGTTAAGGTAGGGCACAATTTTGGTTAGAGTGACTCGAAACCTCCCCAAGCACTACAAAATTTACAATTAAAGTCCACTTCCTTCAAAAACATTTTCCATCATTTCTTTACTTTTCATTCCACACCTAGTCTTCCCTTTATTCTCAACTTCTTATCACCACATTCTATTTTTTTTTTCTTTTCAAAATCAAGGAAGGTTTCATTTTTTTTTTCTTTTTTTTCTACCTTCCACCTTTTTAACCAACTTCCATATCACAACTTTTCCAACCTTCACCCCCAAACTTAGGCTTTTAGCCTATGTTTACACTTTCAAAGTACTTAGGGAGGTAGAGTGCCAAAAGCTAGATCAATACAGAACAAAGGATTAAAGTTTGTAACATGGTTGACAAAGAATAAGGTTAAAGGCTCAAAATGGGTTGACTAGGGAAAATATTCAAGGGTAGGAAATTTAAGGCACAATGGCGGTCCAAGGAAGGCCTAATATCATTTTTCAAACCAAGTTAGTCTATAATTTCACTTTGAAGTACATTCCGGGCAAGTTCTAGACTACAAGTAATGCAAAAGAACTCACAATAAATCTCACCACACATGGCACATGAACACTCAAGTGGAATACAAATCCAAAATCCAATTAAAACCAATGACTCAAAGAGGTGCATATATCATAAGAAGCTATTTAGTGAATCAAAGAGCCAAAATTTGAGTCTAAAAGTCATGATATTTTTACTTCAATTATTTTTCTTTTTCACAACCAAAAATTCATATGCGGAGGTTTAAATCATGTTGGTATCAAGCAAGCCACAACATGGTCAATGGGCACAAACCCCAACTCAAACCATTTATTTTTCCTAAATTAACATAAGCTATATCTAACTACAAGACTAATTCCCTTAAGAAAGTTGTCTATCTATCCATCATCGGAAAAGTCGACAAAACTTTTCTGCAATTACCCGGTTATAGAAGAAAATTGGAATCCTTGGAAAAAGAACTATGGTATAAAGAAAACCAAGAATATCGCCACTAACATAAAACATACTATATATAAAAAAAATTAAGAAGCTAATAAAAAATTAAGAAGCTAATAAACATCAAGTAACTAAAAAAATTAAGAAGCTAATAATAAACATACTAATATAACACATCACATGAAAATACACTAACAACAAAATGAAAACAACTACAATACCAATCTGCCATATATCCACAATTATACTAGAACCACGGTTATACAAGAAGCCACCCCCAACTAAAGATGTTGCAATGTCCCCAATGCAACTAAACATGATAGAGTAAAATGGTGGAAAGTGCTCCCTGAATACTGCATCAGTCAGAACTGGAGGTGGTGGGAAATTTAAGCTCCAAGTCTGCATCATCCTCATCCTCCGATTCATGTGACCCACAAAATGTGCTCAGCTTTTGAATCATCTTGGACAGCAGCTTGCTTTTCTTCTTCTCATGCTCCTTGAACTTTCTCTGCCTCTTTTCAATCTTTCCTTGCCGGCGACTCATGTTCTCCAACCTGGTGTTAATGGCCTCCATCTTGCCCGTGATTTCTTTTTGCTCTTTGACCAGATCCGCCATAGATGGTGGGGCAGCAGCCCCAATAGATGTGCCAGTCCTAGTAGATGTGCCAGCCCCAGGTGGACCAGTGGGAAGGCCAGCTATAAGCTGCCTAACATGCGCATCTACTCCATATATCTGGCTGGACAAGTGGCGCATAGTGTGAGGACCGGACTGGAGTGGTCCCATGGATCCGGCAGGATCAGTGGTGGCCTCGGAGAACTGCCCAAATAAAGAGGAAGCAACATCAATTCTCATCTTTTTCTGTTTGTCACTTGGTCCCCTTTTCAGTAAGGGGTGGATCGTCGGCTTTCCTGGACCTTTCTCAACATCATTGGGGCATGTAGACATCCCAGCATCATAGCAAAGTCTAGTGATCAAGGATGTAAAGAACAGGCTCTTGGACCTCCCATGAGTGGCTTCCTCAATTTCTCGGACAATGTGTTCCCCCACGTTCACAGGTAGTCCATCCATGATAGCAGCAATTATCAGTGCCCTGTCTGGTGTCAGATCAGTGTCAGTTGTAGAGGGTGACACTCTTGAACAGATAATGGAGAGCCATGTCTTTGCCTCAGTCGTGAAGTCGTGAGAATCAACTCCCTTGTGCACTGTCAGCCACTTCAGAGTAACCCCATCATGTAACTTATCTACTAGCCACTGGTTTCCTCCTGCTTTGGCTCTGTCTCTGTAGACCTCGTTGTCAGCATTGGATAAACACCATTTATTATCTTAGGGCTGAAGTGGACTTGCACGCCCCGCACAATGGTAACAAAGGCACCTTGGAAGTCGATCATCAAGGCGTTTGCATAGAATTCCAGAACTATTGTGTGGTTGGCATTATTTGGTTGCTCAGCAAAACAAATCCACCTGCTCTCTATCAAGCGCGTGTAGAAGCCCGGCATTTTAGCTTTAATTTTTTCCAAGTTTATGCCTCTTTCCCGGACGATGGTCTTGGACAAGAGTTCATCGTATCTCCGCTCACTTGCTGCAGATAGAAACCGCTCACGATCAAAGGCTTCCTCTTGTCCAGGTCCAAAGACATGTTCTTGTGCAATTTCATTATGTTCCGGATCCATTTTAAACCCAAATTACCTACAAAATAGACCAACAATGTTAAAATCTCATACAGACACTTAAAACAATGTATTAGGAAGTATTTAGGCCGAAGAAATGGGCGAAAAAGGTTTCGGGCAGAGCTGTGCGAAGCTACTATTTTTTTGCCAATTTTGGGGCTGCCAGTGATTGCTCTTCGCGTTCGCGAGCAGACCGTCGCGTTCGCGAAGATTAAATTCCTTTTTTTTCCCAGAATCAGACCTTTGCGTTCGTGAGAGGACCATCGCGTTCGCGGAGGTCAAATTTTTCTGCCACCACAGTTTTGCCTTCGCGTTCGCGAAGGTCATCTTCCTCGCCCAGCACATGTTTTCTTTCAGGCTTTTCTTCAAACAGTTGGGGTGCCCTCTTTTCTTTGTTCATTTACAGAAAATTTACGCACAGATCTTACCCAAAATTTTCTTGAGAAACAAACACTCACACTCAACGAATCTCACCCAGCAAGAACA
Source organism: Nicotiana attenuata (assembly GCF_001879085.1). Classification (NCBI taxonomy): domain Eukaryota; kingdom Viridiplantae; phylum Streptophyta; class Magnoliopsida; order Solanales; family Solanaceae; genus Nicotiana; species Nicotiana attenuata. The sequence goes on from NW_017670434.1 coordinate 251,902, forward strand.
ACGAATTTCACACACACATTTAACATTTAAGACCATAAAATTTTTGAACCTTAAGCACCAACAACCATGGATGTTCTTCCATTGTTTCACACCAAGAAAGAGAAGAAATATTTAAGAGGAGAGCGAAGAAATTACATACCTTGAGAATGGAGATGAAAAATTGCAAGAAACTTGAAGATTATGGATGAATTGATTTTGGGGTTTAAGGAGTAGAGGGGACTGTTGTTTGTGCAAAAGGGGTGAATTTTCTCGTTTCCAGTAGGTAATTTGTATTTACACTTACTCGACCCTACGCGTTCGCGATGTGTGCGTCGCCAACGCGAAGGGTAAACACTACCAGTGGCCGCGAACGAGAGTGATCAGAACGCGAACGCGGAGGGTTAAAGTTTACTAGACCTACGCGAACGCGAGGGCTAGATGCGAACGCGAAGAGTTACTTTTTTCTGCACTTCAACAGTTCTGGAAGCTACTGGTTTTGGCTCTCCGGACCACTCCGACCTGCTCAAATCAACTCCAAAAAATCTAAAACTTGGCAGATTAGTTACAAATAATATTCTAAGCTATTATAAAAAAGAAAATTTCAAAGATGACTAAAAATTTTGAAAAACGATGGGTTGCCTCCCACCAAGCGCCGCATTTAACATCGTGGCACGACGCAACTCAACTTTACCACTTTTCTCGCCACTTGGACGATATGAATTGAGCACCTAGCTTGGAATCAAGCTTGTGACCACGAGCGATTGGGGGTGGTAAGTAGATGATCAAGCCAAATTCTTCATTTTGCACTTCTTGGCTCTCATGTGAGGAATATCATTTTGCCTTCTTGTTCCCTCAAATTGTAAGATGTATAGTTGTTGCCTTTCCTCCTCGCAATATCTCATTGACTCGTGTAGTTCAATTCCCATATCACCACACAATTTCATTGTTGAAAAATGCTTGGAATGTGACTTCAAACTCCAACTTGCAATTTTTCCCGTATTTTGACATCCTCTTTTTCCCCCGAACTAGAGTCAATATCAACCATATTCTCATTCACACCGGTTGACTCTAATTCCATATTTTTCTCAGCATCATTAACACTCATGGAGTCGGTTGGCGGATGTTCAATTCTTGATTCCTCGAAGTAAAGCTCACTTTCTTCCTCGGAATTGGACTCTCCTTGGCTTCCTTCCACACTCTCAAATTGGTGGGCATAGTGAGCCTCAACCAATATTTTCATTTGCTCTTCCAAAGTGTGGATATGTTCATCATTGTGAGCCAAGCCATGTTTCAAGTCCTCGAGTGCAAAGTTGTGCTTCTCCTCATTTTCAAGAATGGTCTCCAACATGAGCATCATCTTCTCATCTTGAGCATTTGAGAGCTCTTCTTGGTTTGGATCAAGTGCCAAGGAAGGATTTTCGGCTTCCACATCTAAGAAAAATTCTTGGCTCTCATTAACTTCCGTGGCTTTGTGGACCTCTAAAGCTTCAAGCATTTCTCCCATTTGTGAGTGCAACCTTTCAAGTGCCAAGTCATTTTGGAAACTATTCTCCAAAAGCTCCTCCAAGGCACTTTGTTCTTTGTTTCCTCCTTCGAGTAAGCACTCCAACATGAGCTTGAGCTCTCCATTTCGGCCATGCTCAACGTCTTCCATTTCCATAGCCCTATCATTTTCATCACAAAAAGTAGAATCATCATAGCGGGGGCTTGGGGAAGGGAAGGACAAATAAGCACAATACTCCCAATGACCATTTTGACAACCACACTTATCACAAATACTCCACTCATGGGTTTGAGATTGTGCGCACATTCATCCCTCGGGAGACTTTAAGAAATTTTGCCACGAGTGTGGTCCTCAACAATAAGGACAAGGGTCATCAAAGTATGAACAACTACCATCTGACCAATTATCATTATATGATGCCATTTTTCAAAAATAAAAAAATAAGCAAGTAACAAACAAGAAAAATAGACCAAGGTAAGAAAAATTAATTACACAAATATTCACAAGTTTGGACCAAAGCACTTATGCTTATTTCTCAAACAACCTAAATTACGCCAAATTGCTCCCCGGCAACGGCGCCAATTTTGGTGACGTCCAAATCCACTACTAAAAAGTAAATGGACACGGTCGCATGCAATATAATTTACCCAACTGTAACGACCCGGCCGGTCATTTTTGGAATTTACACCCCGATTCCCCATTAACTGCTTCCCCTAAGTTCATTTCTGCTATTTTGGTTTGCCGGGATGTTCGGTGTTAGGATTCGGAGTGTTTTGGGACACTTAGTCCCTAAATGAGAGCTTAAGAATTGAAAAATGATCCGTAATCGGAACAGTGTGAAGACGACCTCGGAATGGAAATTCGATGGTTCCGTTAGCTCCGTTAGGTGATTTCGGGGTTGGGAGCGTGTTCGGAATGTATTTTGGAGGCTCGTAGCTCATTTAGGCTTGAAATGCCGAAGTTTGAATTTTTGAAGTTTCCGGTCCGATAGTGAGTTTTTGATCCGAGGGTCGAATTGGAATTCCGGAAGTTGCAGTAGCTCCGTCATGTCATTTGGGATGTGTGTGCAAAATTTCAGGTCATTCGGGCGAGGTTTGGTTTGGTTTTTGATCGAAAGTGTGTTTTGTTGGAATTTGAAGTTCTTAGGCTTGAATCTTTGATTTAATCGGACTTCCGGTGTTGTTTTAGGTGTTTTAAGGATTGGTACAAGTTTGAATAAGGTATTAGGTGGTATTGGTGCTTTTGGTTGAGGTCCCGGGGGCCTCGGGATGATTTCGGGTGGTTAACGGGGAGATTTTTGAAGTGTTGCGGCAGCTGGTTCTTTTCATCTTCTGGTATTTTCGCTTCTGCGGCTTGGGAACCGCAGAAGCGGAGCCGCATAAGCGGCTGGATCATCGCAGAAGCGGTTTGGGGCAGAGTTTCCAGGCGTCGCAGATGCAGAGGAAATTCCGCAGGAGCGGCCTCGCATGTGCGAGAAAATAGCCGCAGATGCGGCCGTTTGGCTTTTAGTTGGAACCGCAGAAGCGGTGGATAATCCGCATAAGCGGAACCGCATAAGCGGTTGACTGGACCGCAGAAGCGGATGTGGTTGTTTAGTGAGAGCCGCAGAAGCGGCTCACTTTCCGCATAAGCGGGACCGCAGAAGCGGTCCCTTGTCCGCAGAAGCGGAAATCCCTGGGCAGAAATAGAAATTTCGAGGGTTTGAGTTCATAAGTTACAAAAATCAATTGAGAGCTCGGTTTAAGGCGATTCTGAGTGGGAGTTGAAGCGAAGATCACTGGGTAACGTTTCTTTGGTCCCTTCTTGTTATATTTCATCATTATATAGTTAAATCCTACCATTTACGAATTCGAAATTCNCAGAGATGTTTCCACTTTGCAACCTATAGTGTTTATTACGTGAACCCAATAGCTTTTTCCAAACAGCGCAAAATGTGTTCAAAAAATTCACTAAATATCTATAAATATTTGAATGTAAAGCTAATTACTATTGAAAATTTACTTGAGATCATTGCAAGAACACATAAACATTAAATCATGCATCTGCCTATGATTGTACATTCGGTTTTTCATGTTAACCGTGGCGAATGGATCATTCTTTTCATGCCTGTTTGCATCTTAATATTACTTAATTTTTTTCTTCCTTCATCATACTTGGTGCGATATTGCTCTAATTTTAGATTGGTTTCAAGCATCTTGAACTAATACAGAGTTATCAATTCTCCTTCCATCTCGTTTAATAGTTTTTTTGTTGTTAAAGTTTAAATTTTATTAACCAAGTATCAAATATATACACCACCTGCTCTTTAGACTCTAGAGACAGGTCTTACAAAAATACCCAAGAGAATAGCTACTGACTATCTATTGGCACCATAGTGGCTACTGTAGGTTAACTAGCTATCAGCTATCAATGTATACTACTACTATAGTTACTCCCATTACACAATTAGGTAGGGTAACTGTCTAGTCTTTCTAGTACTTGATTCCACTTATTTCGTCTTTGTCCTGCAATGTGCACTTGTAGGATCATTTCTCTGATTCTGTCACTGCTATATCGAGTGGTTTATTGGAACCTTCTGCTGTTTCTTTCTGCCCAAATATGGTACATTACTGCTGCAAATAGGAACCTCATGATCTCTCCTATTGATTTTATGTTGTTTCTTCTCTGAGATAGCCATACTACTTCGTCTTCCCACTGATGTGATAGCCTGTTGATGTTCATCCATTTCAATGGTTTACCCCAGATGTCGTTAGAGTATGAATATTCAAAGAATAGGTGGCTATGTGTCGCAGTTGTTCCTGTAGAGCATAAGACACATACATGTGGTACTTGAATTCCCCAGCTTAGTAACCTGTCAGTTGTTGCAAGTCATTTCTGAACTGCTATCCAATGTATGAAAGAGTGTCTAGGAATTAGTCCTCTAGTTATTACCAAGGACCTCCACAACACCTTTTGGTATTGTGAAACACTGGCGGTATTGATGACGTCCAAATCCACTACTAAAAAGTAAATGGACACGGTCGCATGCAATATAATTTACCCAACTATGAGTCGGGGTCGAATCCCACAGAGAACAATATGTAGGCGATAAGGAATGTAAGAGAATTATCACTTATCGTGCAATGCCAAACACTAAGAATTTGGTTTTGAAAATGTTATATCTAAATGCGGAAATGTAAACTAACCTAGAAAGAAAGTAAAATGATCAATGGCTACAAGTATGGTTGCTCGGGAATTACACTCAAGTAACGATCCAATGTATTTCATGATTTTACAAATATGAGCGAGTTTATGTTAATTAGCCACGGTTAATAATTCTTAATTAGCTAGCTTCTTCCAAAGACTAAAAAGACTTCCTAATTGAATTATCCCTAAAACAATTAAGAGATTAAGTACTCCCGGATATGGCTACAAGTAGTTCAATCCTATCCCTAGGTAGAATCTATAAAATGAGGGTTAACGCCTAAAGTTCTTGTTAATTAATCTTTCTCAACCCCAAATTATCTTTTTCAAAATTAATTCGGAGCTAATGGGCGAGTCCTAGGGTAAGCTAATCCCTTTGGAAACATTAAAGAACAAGAATAATTAAAGTAACAACAACTCACTTCACAAATAAATAAAAATCATTCAATACATAAGCACAACAAGGTATTTAATCCACACTTTAAATATGAGTATTTCCATTAACAAGATTCAAGTGTTGGAAATAAATACTACACACTTAAATATTCAATACAAAGCAAGGAAAGGAAGAAATAAACATAAATGGGTAAGAAATCCTTAACCACAAGCTTGAAATCTTCAAGACCCAAGTGTGTGTGCAAAAACCTAGCTTCAATACTTGTTCTTCTTTAAGTCTAAGAACTGAAAATAAGCCAAAGATATGCCAAAGATCTCTTACAAATGAGCTGATTTGGGTATTAAAGGGTTTGGGTTAAAAAAATGTGAAATTCCAGAACTGCCCAGTTTTCACGCCCAGTTTCTTCATCGCGTTCGCGGCTGCTTCGCGTTCACGTGGTACCTTCGCGTTCGCGAAGAGTAAACCACTGGGCAGTTTCTCATTGTCCATTTTAGCTCCTTTTTGACTTGTTTTTGCTTGGTTTCTTCACCATTACCTCTAAATCACATACAACCTGTAAAATAGAAGTAAATGACATTAAATACATGATTTAATCACTAAAACATAGCAAAAGTATAGGTTTAAAGACAAGATAAGTTGGTAAAATACCAACTTATCACACCCCCAAACTTAAACTATTGCTTGTCCTCAAGCAATGAAAGCGACAAAATCTCTTCCCAAGTATTTAACTCAACATTATATCCTTATCATGCCAAGCCAAAAAGGTCTACCTTAAGCACAAATGCATGACTTCGATTGGTACCAACAATTACTCCAAAGCATATGAATTATCAAGCACTTCTCATGAACTTCATTATGCTTCAAGTGCTCAAACACTAATGCAAATTAAAGTAGCAATCAAGTCATGACACTAAAGCTTCAAAATTTACCTCTCTATCACAATCAACTTTCTTTGGTCATTCCTTCCAATTGAAAATGGGATTAAATTCCCAACTCAAATTTCATGTGCCTTCACATTTAAGAGAGGATCCCACACTCATAAATCTTAATTCAAAACCACAATGGGATATCAAATGGAAAGAATTAACTCTCTCTCAAAAAGATGTTCAAATGCATACAAGTAGTACCATAGGCTTGCCCTTCATGTATTCCTCCACTAATGTAGACGACTTGATTCAAAATCAATTAGGACTTAAAGGGTTGTAGTTTAGGCTTTTGGTTAAGGTAGGGCACAATTTTGGGTAGAGTGACTCAAAACCTCCCCAAGAACTACAAAGTTTACAATTAAAGTCCACTTCCTTCAAAAACATTTTCCATCCTTTCTTCACTTTTCATTCCACACCTAGTCTTCCCTTTATTCAAGGTTAAAGGCTCGAAATGGGTTGACTAGGGAACATAATCAAGGGTAGGAATTTTAAGGCATAATAGCGGTCCAAGGAAGGCCTAATATCATTTTTCGAACCAAGTTAGTCTATGATTTCGCTTTGAAGCACATTCCGAGCAAGTTCTAGACTACAAGTAATGCAAAAGAACTCACAAATAATCTCACCACACATGGCACATGAA
>NW_017670434.1:258547-291957 GCF_001879085.1 Nicotiana attenuata
GTCACTGGGTCCCCGTTTTCAGGCAAGGGATGGATCATCGGCTTTCCTGGACCTTTCTCAACATTATTGGGGCGTGTAGGCACCCCAGCATCATAGCAGAGCTAGTGATCAAGGATGGAAAGAACAGGCTCTTGGACCTACCCCTGAGTGGCTTCCTCAATTTCTCGGACAATGTGTTCCCCTACATTCACAGGTAGTCCATCCATGATAGCAGCAATCATCAGTGCCCTGTCTGGTGTCACATCAGTGTCATTTGTCGAAGGTGACACTCTTGAACAGATAATGCAGAGCCATGTCTTCGCCTCATCCGTGAAGTCGTGAGAATCAACTCCCTTGTGCACTGTCATCCACTTCGGAGTAACCCCATCATGTAGCTTATTTACTAGCCATTGGTTTCCTCCTGCTCTGGCTCTGTCTCTGTAGACCTCGTTGTTAGCATTGGGGAGGCCATAAACACCATTTATTATCTCAGGACTGAAGTGGACTTGCACGCCCCGCACAGTAGTAACAAAGGCACCTTGGACGTCGGTCGTCAAGTTGCATAGAATTCCAGAACTATTGTGTGGTTGGCGTTATGTGGTTGCTCAGCAAAACAAATCCACTTGCTCTCTATCAAGCGCGTGTAGAAGCCCAACATTTTAGCTTCAACTTTTTCCAAGTTTATGCCTCTTTCCCGGACGATGGTCTTGGACAAGAGTTCATCGTATCTCCGCTCACATGTTGCAGATAGAAACCGCTCACGATCAAAGGCTTCCTCTTGTCCAGGTCCAAAGACATGTTCTTGCAAAATTTTATTATGATCCAGTTCCATTTTAAGCAAAAAGAACCTACAAAATAGACCAACAATGATAAAAGCTCATACAGACACTTAAAACAATGTATTAAGGCCGAAGAAATGGGCGAAAAAGGTCCCGGGCAGAGCTGTGCGAAGCTACTATTTTTTGCCAATTTTGAGGCTGCCAGTGATTGCTCTTCGCCTTCGCGAGCAGATAACCGCGTTCGTGAAGAGCAAAATATTTTTGCCCAGACTCAGACCTTCGCGTTCGCGAGCAGACAACCACGTTCGCGAAGGTCAAATTTTCTGTCCCCCACTGTTATACCTTCGCGTTCGCGGGAAGACCCATGCGTTCGCGAAGGTCATCTTCCTCGCCCAGAACATGTTTTCTCTTAGGCTTTTCTTCAAACAGTTGGGGTGCCCATTTTTCTTTGTTCATTAAAAGAAAATTTATGCACAGATCTTACCCAAAGTTTTCTTAAAAACAACCACTGACACTCAACCAATCTCACCCAGCAAGCAACAACCAATTTCAAGCATAAATTTTTCAACTTAATACTCAAAATTTGAACCCTAAGGACCAAACAACAATGAGTGCTCTTCTATTGTTTCACAATTTACACCAAGAAGGAGACGAAAGATTTGATAGGAGAGTGAAGAAATTACATACCTCAAGAATGGAGATGAAAAATTTCAAGAAACTTGAAGATTTTTGATGAATTGATTTTTGGGGCTTAAGGAGTGGAGGGGACTGTTGTTTGAGCAAAAAGGGGTGTATTTTCTCGTTTCCAGTAGGCTATTATGTTTTTAACTCACCTGACCCTACGCGTTCGCATTGTGAGTTCGCGTACGCGAAGGGTGAATTCTGCTGAACGCCGCGAACGCGTACGAGTATCACGCGAACGCGAAGGGTTACAGTTTACTAAACCTACGCGAACACGTTGTGTACTCGTGAATGCGAAGTGTAACCTTTTCCTGCACTTCAACAGTTCTGGCAGCTACTGGTTTTGGCTCTCCGGGACACTCCGACCTGCTCAAATCAACTCCAAAAAATCTAAAACTTTGCAGATTAGTCAAAATAATATTCTAAGCTATTCTAAAAAAGAAAATATCAAAATGACTAAAAATTTTGAAAAACGATGGGTTGCCTCCCACCAAGCGCCGCATTTAACGTCGTGGCACGACGCAAACAACTTTACCACTTTTCTCGCCACTTGGATGATATGAACTGGGCACCTAGCTTGGAATCAAGCTTGTGACCACTAGCGATGGGGGGTGGTAAGTCGATGATCAAGCCAATCCTTAAATTCTTCATTTTGCAATTCTTGGCTCTCATGTGAGGAATGTCATTTTGTTTTCTTGTTTCCTCAAACTATAAAATGTATGGTATGAGTTTTTCCTCCTCGCAATCCCCCATTGATTTGTGTAGTTTAACTTCCATATCACCACACAATTTCGATGTTGAAAAATGCTTGGAATGTGACTTCAAGCCTTCACTTTGCAATTTTTCTATTTTGACATCCTCTTCCCCCCCCCCTCCCGGATTAGAGTCAATATCAACCACATTTTCATTTACACCGGTTGACTCTAATTCCATTTTTTTCTCGGCATCATTACTACTCATGAAGTCGGTTGGCGGATGTTCAATTCTTGACTCCTCAAAGTAGAGCTCACTTTCTTCCTCGGAATTGGACTCTTCTTGGCTTTCTTCCACACCATCAAGTTGGTGGGCATAGTGAGCCTCAACCAATATTTTCATTTGATCTTCGAAGGTGTGGATATGTTCATCATTGTAAGCCAAGCCTTGTTTCAAGTCCTCGAGGGCAAAGTTATGCTTCTCCTCATTATCAAGAATGGTCTCCAACATGAGCATCATTTTCTCATTGTCAGCATTTGAGAGTTCTTCTTCGTTTTGATCAAGTGCCAAGGAAGGATTTCCAACTTCAATCTCCAAGAAAGGTTCTTGGCTATCATTCACTTCCGAGGCTTTTTGAACCCTTAAGGCTTCGATCATTTCATCCATTTCTGAGTGCAACCTTTCAAGTGCCAAGTCGTTTTGAAGACTATTTTCCAAAAGCTCCTCCAAGGCATTTTTCTCCTTGTTTCCTTATTCAAGTAAACACTCCAACATAAGCTTGAACTCTCCACTTTGGCCATGCTCAACTTCTTCCACTTCCATGGCCCTATAATTTTCATCACAAAAAGTAGAATTATCATAGTGGGGGCTTGCGGAAGGGAAGCACCAATAAGCACAATCATCCCAATGATCATTTTGAAAACCACACTTATCAATAATACTCCACTCATAGGGCTGAGATTGTGCGCACAACTCCACCCTCGGGAGAATTTAAACAATTTTGCCACGAGTGTGGTCCTCCACAATAAGGACAAGGGTCATCAAAGTATGAACAACTACCATCCGACCAATTTTCATTATATGATGCCATTTTTCAAAAATAAGAAAATAAACAAGAACAAACAAGAAAAAATAGATGAAGGTAAGAAAAATAATTACACAAATTTTCACAACTTATTTCTCAAACAACCTAAATTACGCCAAATTGTTCCCCGGCAACGGCGCCAATTTTGATGACGTCCAAATCCACTACTAAAAAGTAAATGGACACGGTCGCATGCAATATAATTTACCCAACTATGAGTCGGGGTCGAATCCCACAGAGAACAATATGTAGGCGATTAGGAATGTAAGAGAATTATCACTTATCGCGCAATGCCAAACACTAAGAATTTGGTTTTTGGAAAACGTTTATATCTAAATGTGAAAATGTAAACTAACCTAGAAAGCAAGTAAAATGATCAATGGCTACAAGGATCGATGCATCGTAATTACACTCAAGTAACAATCCAATGTATTTCATGATTTTACAAATATGAGCGAGTTTATGTTAATTAGCCACGGGTAATAATTCTATATTAGCTTCTTTCGAAGACTAAAAAGACTTCCTAATTGAATTACCCCTAAAACAATTAAGAGATTAAGCACATCCGGAATGGCTACAGTAGTTCAATCCTATCCATAGGTAGAATCTATAAAATGAGGGTTAACGCCTCAAGTTCTTGTTAATAAATCTTTCCCAACCCTAAATTATCTTTTCCAAAATTAATTCGGAGTTAATGGGCGAGTCCTAGGGTTAGCTAATCCCTTTGGAAACATTAAAGAACAAGAATAATTAAAATAACAATAACTCACTTCATAAAAGAATCAAAATCATTCAGTACATAAGCACAACAAGGTATTTAATCCACACTTTAAATGTGAGTATTTCCATAAACAAGATTCAAGTGTTGGAAATAAATACTACACACTTAAATATTTAATACAAAGCAAGGAAATGAAGAAATAAACATGAATGGGTAAGAAATCCTTAACCACAAGCTTGAAATCTTCAAGACCCAAGTGTGTGTGCAAAACCCTAGCTTCAATACTGGTTCTTCTCTAGTCTATGGAACTGAAAATAAGCCAAAGATATGCCAAAGATGAGCTGATTCGGGTATTAAAGGGTTTGGGGTCAAAAAATGTGAAATTCCAGAACTGCCCAATTTTCACGCCCAGTTTCTTCATCGCATTCACGGTCAAGCCTTCGCGAACGCGGAGGCTTACTTTCCTCAGTCATCGCGTTCGCGTTCACAGCATCGCGTTCGCGAAGCTTCATGTTCTGCAACTATGCGTTCGCGTTGTGTACTTCACGTTCGCGAAGGTCTAGCTGCCTACTGCTTCGCGTTCGCGTGGTACCTTCGCGTTCGCGAAGAGTAAACCACTGGGCAGTTTCTCATTGTCCATTTTAGCTCCTTTTTGACTTGTTTTTGCTTGGTTTCTTCACCATTACCTCCAAATCACATACAACCTGTAAAATAGAAATAAATGACATTAAATACATGATTTTAGCACTCAAACATAGCAAAAGTATAGGTTTAAAGACAAGATAAGTTGGTAAAATACCAACTTATCACACCCCCAAACTTAAACTATTGCTTGTCCTCAAGCAATGAAAGCGGCAAAATCTCTTCCCAAGTATTTAACTCAACATTATATCCTTATCATGCCAAGCCAAAAAGGTCTACTTTAAGCACAAATGCATGACTTCGATTGGTACCAACAATTACTCCAAAGCATATGAATTATCAAGCACTTCTCATGAACTTCATTATACATCAAGTGCTCAAACACTAATGCAAATCAAAGTAGCAATCAAGTCATGACACTAAAGCTTCAAAATTTTCCTCTCTATCACAATCAAATTTCTTTGGTCATTCCTTCCAATTGAAAATGGGATTAAATTCACAACTCAAATTTCATGTGCCCTCACATTTAAGAAAGGATCCCACACTCATAAATCATAATTCAAAACCACAATGGGATATCAAATGGAAAGAATTAACTCTCTCTCAAAAAGATGTTCAAATGCATACAAGTAGTACCATAGGCTTGCCCTTCATGTATTCCTCCACTAATGTAGACAACTTGGTTCAAAATTAATTAGGACTTAAAGGGTTGTAGTTTAGGCTTTTGGTTAAGGTAGGGCACAATATTTTTTTGTTAAAGTGACTCAAAACTTTCCCAAGCACTACAAAAGTTACAATTAATGTCCACTTCCTTCAAAAATATTTTTTATCCTTTCTTCACTTTTCGTTCCACACCTAGTCTTCCTTTTATTCACGACTTTTTATCATTTTATTCTATATATTTTTTTTTCGTTTTCTTTCCTTTTCAAAGTCAAGGAGGATTTCATATATTTTTTTTTCTCTACCTTCCACCTTTTCAAACAACTTCCATATCACAATTTTTCCAACCTTCACCCCCAAACTTATTAGCCTATGTTTGCACTTTCAAAGTACTTAGGGAGGTAGGGTGCCAAAAGCAAGATCAATTAAGAACAAAGGATTTAAGCTTGTAATATGGTTGCCAAAGAATAAGGTTAAAGGCTCGAAATGGGTTGACTAGGGAACATAATCAAGGGTAGGAATTTTAAGGCATACTAGCGGTCCAAGGAAGGCCTAATATCATTTTTCGATCCAAGTTAGTCTATGATTTCGCTTTGAAGCACATTCCGGGCAAGTTCTAGACTACAAGTAATGCAAAATAACTCACAAATAATCTCACACACATGGCACATGAACATTCAAGTGGAATACAAATCCAAAATCCAATTGAAACCAATGACTCAAAGAGGTTGCATATAGCATATGAAGCTATTTAGTGAATCAAAGAGCCAAAATTTGAGTCTAAAAGTCATGACATTTCTACTTCAATTATTTTTCTTTTTCAATAATCAAAGATCCATATGCCGAGTTTTAAATCAAATTGGTACCAAGCAAGCCTCAACTTAGTCAACAGGCACAAACCCCAACTCAAACCATTTATTTTTCCTAAATTAACAAAAGCTAATTCTAACTACAAGACTAATTCCCTTAAGAAAGTTGTCAATCTATCCATCNTTTTACTTTGGGACTGCGGGTTAGATTCCCGATAGATCCCCCTGCACATTGATAGTTGGACTACGGGACGGTATCCCGGGAGATCCTTCGGATATACACATATGATGGACTACGGGACGGTATCCCGGGAGATCCACTGGGCAGTTGAGAAAAGGACTACAGGACGGTATCCTGGGAGATCCTTATTGTTACCATTGGTATTGAGCTGTACTTATTCTGTGGTTGTTCCGTTCTTGTGTATTTGCTATTGCCTTGGTTAACCTGTCTTATTTCACTGCTGTCTTTATTATTTCTGTCAGATTATCATACTGTTAATTACTGTTATTACTATATTTTGTCTCAGTATGGCCCTGAACTTCCTCGTCACTATCCAACCGAGGTTAGGCTTGGCATTTATTGAGTACCGCTGTGGTGTACTCATGCCCTTCCTGCGCATGTTTTTCATGTGCAGATCATCCAGGTACCTCTACTCAGGCGCACTATCTGTGAGGCAGGAGGACTACGGAGACTTCGAGGTAGATCTGCTGCGTCCGCAGACCGACGAGTCTCCCTCTTATTCTATCTTTAGTACCTAGTTTTTCTTTCTTTCGGTTGCTAGAAATTCTGGAGTTTGGAACCTTTACTATACACTTCTGTAGCCTGTGTTGCCCGTGAGTTTTCGGGTTTTGGGAATTGTTTAGACTTGTGATATTGAGTTGCACTTGCCAAGCGGCATTCAGTAAGGTTTCCTTAGATATTTGATTTGATTTTCTCTACTTTCCGCAATTATTATATTTCCGCAAATGTTAGGCTTACCTGGTCATGGGGACCAGGTGCCGTCATGACATGTTCACGGTTGGTGAACTAGGGTCGTGACACCAACTATGATTCGGGGTCGAATCCCATAGAGAACAATATGTAGGCGATTAGGAATGTAAGAGAATTATCACTTATCGCGCAATGCCAAACACTAAGAATTTGGTTTTTGGAAAACGTTTATATCTAAATGTGAAAATGTAAACTAACCTAGAAAGCAAGTAAAATGATCAATGGCTACAAGGATCGATGCATCGGGAATTACACTCAAGTAACAATCCAATGTATTTCACGATTTTACAAATATGAGCGAGTTTATGTTAATTAGCCACGGGTAATAATTCTATATTAGCTTCTTTCAAAGACTAACAAGACTTCCTAATTGAATTATCCCTAAGACAATTAAGAGATTAAGCACTCCCGACTATGGCTACAAGTAGTTCAATCCTATCCCTAGGTAGAATCTATAAATTGAGGGTTAACGCCTCAAGTTCTTGTTAATTAATCTTTCCCAACCCCAAATTATCTTTTCCAAAATTAATTCGGAGTTAATGGGCGAGTCCTAGGGTTAGCTAATCCCTTTGGAAACATTAAAAAACAAGAATAATTAAAGAAACAATAACTCACTTCATAAATAAATGAAAATCATTCAATACATAAGCACATCAATGTATTTAATCCACACTTTAAATATGAATATTCCCATAAACAAGATTCAAGTGTTGGAAATAAATACTACATACTTAAATATTCAATGCAAAGCAAGGAAATGAAGAAATAAACATAAATGGGTAAGAAATCCTTAACCACAAGCTTGAAATCTTCAAAACCCAAGTGTGTGTGCAAAACCCTAGCTTCCACCTTGTTCTCTCTAAGTCTAAGAACTCAAAAATATGCTCAAGATGTCCAGAGATTACCAAAGATGTTCTTACAAATGAGCTGATTCGGGTATTAAAGGGTTTGGGGTCAAAAATGAGAAATTCCAGAACTGCCCAGTTTTCACGCCCAGTTTCTTCATCGCGTTCGCGGTCAAGCCTTTGCATTCGCGAAGGCTTACTTTCCTCAGTCATCATGTTCGCGTTTACAACTTCGCGTTCGCGAAGGTTCATGTTCTGCTACATTGCGTTCGCGTTGTGTACTTCGTGTTCGCGAAGGTCTAACTGCCTGCTTCTTCGCGTTCGGGTAGTACCTTTGCGTTCGCGAAGAATAAACCACTGGGCAGTTTCTCATTGTCCATTTTAGCTCCTTTTTGGCTTGTTTTTGCTTGGTTTCTTCACCATTACCTCTAAATCACATACATCCATTAAATAGAAGTAAATGACATTAAATACACGATTTTATCACTCAAACATAGCAAAAGTATAGGTTTAAAGACAAGATAAGTTGGTACAATACCAACTTATCAGAGAGTTGTTATAGAACCTGTAGTATTCATTGTTGAAGAATTAGCCACAGTATCAATTTTTTTCCTTTTGTTCAACATCTGCAGGATCTGATTGTATTGATCCTGAGTAAAGAAGGGTGCTGAAGGGACACCTGCTATTGCTGAAGAGCTATCAGTTGCTGAACTATATGATGGAACCACATTAGCAGCACCTCCTTGTTGTGTAGATGAATCAGGTGCTATGCTGGCAGTGTGTGCATATGCACCTTTAGAATCAGGAGTACCTCCCCCTCCTTTACTGCCTCTAAAATCAGTGGGGTAACCAAGAAGTTTATAACAATTGTCTCTAGTGTGACCCTTAAGATGGCAGAAGTCACACTAAAGAGATGACTTTCCAAAGTTATTTCTGGGCTTATAACCACGGTTGTAACCACCAATAGGGGCTCTATTACTTAGTAGAGCTGTAGGATAAACAATACCAACAGTAGCATTGTTTCTTCTCTGACTTTCCACATTAATGATCATTATATATGCCTGGTTTATATTAGGTACTTGTCCAGTCATGAGGATCTGACCCTTGGCATTATCAAAAGTATCATTTAGCCCAGTAAGAAATTGATACAACTTCCGAAGCTGATAATGTTCTGCATTTTGCGTAGATTCTGGACAACCACACGAATGAGGAGGAACTAAAGCCTCATATTCATCCCACAACTCTGTAAGTTTTGAAAAATATTCAGATACAGATAACAGACCTCGTGTTAGCTTCCCAATTTCCTTGTGTAAGTAGAAGGATCTAGATGCATTGACTTAATCAAACCTCTCACGAAGATCTTCCCATACCTTGTGAGAATCAGAAGCGTATATCACAGAACTAAGCAAATTTGGAGCCACAGTATTCATTATCCAAGCCAATACAATAGCATTACACCTATCCCATAGCTCGTATAAGTTAGGATCAAACATGTATTTTCTACAGGTTCCTAACACAAAACCTAACTTGTTTTTACCATGCAATACAATTTTCATAGATCTACTCCACAATGAATAATTCTCAGAA
Organism: Nicotiana attenuata; assembly: GCF_001879085.1. NCBI lineage: Eukaryota > Viridiplantae > Streptophyta > Magnoliopsida > Solanales > Solanaceae > Nicotiana > Nicotiana attenuata. Next base: position 268,019 of record NW_017670434.1, read on the forward strand.
CCTTGAAGTTGAATTGAGGTGAGAACTGCACCTTGTGTATCAGGCGGGTGGATATAGAGAGGGTGATTGTGATGAACTAGATCTATGTTCTGGTCATGTAGTGTTGGAGTAGCTGGAGTAGAGGAAGTAGTTTCTTTGATAGTGATTGTAGTGATCAATTAGCAGATCTTCAAAAAATCAACTATTGAGATTGAAATTTTCAGTGAATTGAGATTCAATCACATAAAAATTATCTCGTAGATCACAGATTCGAATTTCGAGCTCAATTTGTGAGAATTTAAACTAGCTTCTCTTCGCAGCAGACTTCTCCTAATTGCTGAACCAGGTAGTTTCACCAAAGCTCTAATACCATGTTAATGGAGGTTAGCTATGGAGATGAACTGAAGAGGAAATGAGACAAGAGAGAGAAGGAAGAGAAATGCATTCTCATTGAATCAATACTGAGCTACAGAAAAATTTGAAAATGAAATAAGACTCCCTATTTGTACACATGGCTAACTAACTAACTAACTTGTTAACTTAATCCCACACTAATGCCAACTCATTAACAGCTAGCATACAACTGTATAACTACTCCTAACTACCAGCCTCAGTAGCATACCATCGTTTTCAACCTCGATCTATTTTTGTCTAAGTTTTAGTACTAAAACGAAAGTTGAATTCGTAATAGTTTTAAATTTTTAGTGAGGAGTTCTGTAACTTGTGTTTATATTTGAAATTGTTCACTAAACTGAGATGAACACTTGATTGAATTATCAATCAATACAGTAAGAGAAAGAAGAAGAACAGTAAGAAGAAGTAGAAGAACTGATATGAAGAAGAAGAAGAAGATGAGTCAGACGAGGATAGAGAGAGAATTAGTGGAGAGTATTTTCATTTCTTTTCAAAGTGTTAGCCTTTACAATGTGATTCTATGTGTATATATAACAATTCCTTAAGCCTTTCATTAACAATCTAACTAACTCTTAATCCTAACTTAACTAACTCTTCTAACAACCATTAACAACTTTAACTAACTTCTAACAACCTTTCCATACAAAGACTATTCTACCCTCACTTTATTTAACACTCCCCCTCAAGCTAGGTGGTGGAAAAATATTAAGCATTCCTAGCTTGGACTTCAAATACTCATGTTGGACTTTAGTTAGACCTTTTGTAAGTACATCTGCTGGTTGATCTGTTGTAGAAATATATTTTATAGCAATAAGACCCTTTGGATTCTTTCTCTCACAAAGTGGCACTCTATTTTAATGTGCTTAGTCCTTTCATGATAGACAGGATTAGCAGCTATTTGAATGGATGTTTTGCTATCACTGTGAATATCAATAGGCAGTTTAATATGAACTCCAACCTCTTTTAGCATGCCATGAAGCCAGATTAGCTCAGCAACAGTTGTTGCCAAAGTTCTATACTCAGCTTCTGCAGAGCTTCGAGATACAGTAGTTTGTTTTTTTAATTTGCAGGAGACCAAAGAATCACCAACTTTAATTAAGAACCCTGTGACTGATTTTCTTGTCAATGGACATGCAGCCCATTCTGCATCACAAAATGCAGTAATAGTATTGATCTGATTGCTAGATAATAGAATTCCTTGACCAGGTTGATTCTTTATATACTTGACAATTCTCAAGACAGCTTCCATATGAGACTTTTTTGGTTGCTGTAGAAACTGACTTAGAGTCTGAACCCCAAAAGCAATATCTAGTCTTGTTACAGTAGAGAAGTTTTCCTATCAACCTTTGAAATGATACTTGATCAACCGGTGGATCATTGTCTGCTGATTTTTCTATTTGATCAGTATACTCATCATACTGTTTAGAAGTAAGCTTAACATTGCTATCAATAGGAGTTAATGCTGGTTTTGCTGCAGCAAGTCCAGCTTCTGAAATTAACTCTAAAGCATATTTTCTTTGATGCATTACAATACCTTCCTGTGATCTAGCAAATTCAATTCCCAAGAAAAACTTCAGCTCTCCCAGATCTTTCATCTTGAAAGCATTCTGTAATGATGTTTTTGTTTCTTCAATAAGAGCTAGACTATCCCCTGTAATTAGTAGATCATCTACATAGACTAATACAATAATAATCCCTCAGTGGTCTTTTTGATAAATAATGAATGATCAAACTGACTTTGTTTGAAATTGAACTTCTGAAGAGCCTCACATAGCTTTGTATTCCACTGTCTAGGAGCCTGTTTAAGTCCATATAGGGATTTAATAAGCCCGCATATTTTATTCTCCCCCTAGCTTCTAAATCCCTGAGGTAACTCCATATATATTTCATCAAGTAGATCTCCTTGAAGAAAGGCATTGTATACATCCATTTGATGTATACACCATTCTTTGAAGCTGCAATTCTTAACACAATTCTTACTGTAACCATTTTCACTACTGGTGAAAATGTTTCTTGATAATCAATTCCTTCAGTTTGACTATATCCTTTAGCTACTAGTCTAGCTTTAAACCTCTCAATATCACCTGAAGCTTTATATTTGATTTTGTAAATCCACTTACATCCAATAGGTCTCTTACCTTCTGGTAGTGTTACAATATCCCATGTGTGGTTGTTTTCCAGTGCTTTTATTTCTTCATTCATAGCATCTATCCACTTAGGATCCTGTATAGCTTCAGAGTAACTAGTAGGTTCAGTGATTGAGGAAGTTGCTGCAACATATGCTTGATACTAAGAAGATATTCTGTCATAGCTGATGTATTTATATAAGGCGTAAGGAACATCTTGATGAATATTTAAGGATGCAAAATCTTTCATCCATACTGGAGGATGTTTTCCTCTGCATGATTTTCTAAGCTGAGGCTGCACTTGTCTTTGAGTTTCTGTAGATACTTGAGATGTCTCAAAATGTTGCTGAGTTTCTGTAGATGTTTGATTATATTCTCCTTGATTCAGAATGAGTTTGCCGATAGAGTTTCGGCATGTACCCAGAATTCAGAATGAGTTTGCTGATGCATTGGCCACCTTGTCATCTATGATACAGCATCCGGACAAGAATTTCATTGATCCCATCCCAGTAAAAGTCCGTAATCAACCGGCTTATTATGCCCATGTTGACGAAGAAACAGATGGAAAACCTTGGTTCCACGACATCAAAGAGTATTTGGCGAAAGGAGAATACCTGGAGCATGCAAACCACACTCAGAAACGCACACTTCGAAGATTGTCCAATCACTTCATCCATAACGGAGGAAATTTGTACAGGAGAACTCCTGATTTGGGATTGCTAAGATGTGTCGACGCAAAAGAAGCTTCTAAGCTACTTGAGGAGATACATGCTGGGACCTGCGGCCCGCATATGAATGGTTTTGTCTTGGCCAAGAAGATACTCAGGGCCGGTTACTTTTGTATGACCATGGAGACCGACTGCGTCCAGTATGTCCGCAAATGCTACCAATGTCAAGTGCATGCTGATATGATAAAAGTGCCGCCAAATGAGCTCAACGCAACAAGCTCGCCTTGGCCATTCGCCGCCTGGGGAATGGATGTCATCGGTCCGATTGAGCCACTGCTTCAAACGGACACAGGTTTATTCTGGTGGCCATCGATTACTTCACAAAATGGGTAGAGGCTGTATCTTACAAAGCTGGAACCAAGAAAGTCGTCGCAGACTTTGTCAAGGACCGTATTGTTTGCCGATTCAGAGTTCTCGAGTCCATTATCACTGATAATGCCTCCAACCTCAATAGTGATTTGATGAAAAACATGTGCAAAACTTTCAAAATCAAGCATAAGAACTCCACAGCCTATAGACCTCAGATGAATGGAGTCGTGGAAGCCGCCAACAAAAACATCAAAAAGATACTAAGGAAGATGGTAGAAAACCACAAACAATGGCACGAGAAGCTACCTTTGGCTCTGTTGGGATACCGCACTACAGTTCGCACATCAACCGGAGCAACTCCTTACATGATGGTTTATGGCACCGAGGCTGTCATCCCAGCCGAGGTAGAGATTCCTTCTTTATGGATTATACAGGAAGCCGAACTCGGCGATGCAGAATGGATAAGGAGCCGCTACGAACAATTGGCCCTTATAGACGGGAAAAGGATGAATGCAGTATGCCACGGTCAGCTTTATCAGAACAGAATGTCTAGACCTTTCAACAAAAGGGTCAAACCAAGACAATTTGCATCATGACAGTTGGTGCTGAAGAAGATTATCCCACATCAAGATGAAGCCAAAGAGAAATTCTCTCCCAACTGGCAAGGTCCTTACATGGTTCACAGGGTGCTAACAGGAGGAGCACTTATACTTGCAGAAATGGACGGAGAGATCTGGCCAAAACCGATCAATTCAGACTCAGTCAAAAGATACTATGCTTAGACTATTTACATTTCTTCATCTGATGTAATCGAACTACGCTTGACCTGATTCCCGTTTAAGTGGGGATACGTAGGTAGCCTTATGGGTTCGGTCATATCATAATAAAATTTCCATTTCACCCCAAGATCAGAAATTGGGGCAGAATTTTGAGGAGGACCCTCAAAATTCCGGAGCAAGTCCAGCCAACACCAACATATGTCAGACAGTCAGAAATCGATTAAGAAACTGGGCAGAATTTTGAGAAGAATTCTCAAAATTACGAAGGAGGTTCAACAAGACTCGTTACTCGCAAGCGGCCGAAGGATATCATCTACCAAACTAGGGCAGAATTTTGAGGAGGACCCTCAAAATTCTAACATAAGAAAATTGCAGTGTCTCTGAAATGTGTTACAGTCACTAGTTCATCTAAATTACTAGATATTTCGACATGTTTCTAGATAACTCTATTTTTTTATCGGTAATTGCATATTTTCGAAAACTCTATTTCCGTAACAGTCAGGTTACCCAAGAAACTCAAAAGTCCTCCAGAACGGAGCAAAGCAAGGCCAGCGGATAGAAGCACGAACCAACCTCCCCCCCACAAAACTTACAATTTTTCTTTGAACGCAGGTACATCTGACGTAGCAATAGCGCCCGCAAATATATACATGTATCACTATCAATCAGTCCCCAGACACCGAATGTATCTCCAGCTAAGACATATGCTACTCTTATTTGCTACTCTCTATCTGCATGAGGCTAATCCTTGCCTCCCTACCTGCATGAGGCTAATCCTTGCCTCCCCGTCCGCATGAGGCTAATCCCTGCCTCCCTAACTGCATGAGGCTAATCCCTGGCTCCCCACTTGCATGAGGCTAATCCTTGCCTCCCTAATTGCATGAGGCTAATCCTCGCCTCCCCACTTGCATGAGGCTAATCCTTGCCTCCCCACTTGCATGAGGCTAATCCCTGCCTCCCTACCTGCATGAGGCTAATCCTTGCCTCCCCATTTGCATGAGGCTAATCCCTGCCTCCCCACTTGCATGAGGCTAATCCTTGCCTCCCCACTTGCATGAGGCTAATCCTTGCCTCCCTAATTGCATGAGGCTAATCCCTGCCTCCCCACTTGCATGAGGCTAATCCTTGCCTCCCTAATTGCATGAGGCTAATCCTCGCCTCCACATTTGCACGAGGCTAATCCTTGCCTCCATACTTGCATGAGGCTAATCCTTGACTCCCTAATTGCATGAGGCTAATCCTTGCCTCCCTGTTTGCATGAGGCTAATCATTGCCTCCCCATCTGCATGAGGCTAATCCCTGCCTCCCCATTTGTATGGGGCTGAACATTGTCCCTCCTTGCATAAATGTTGCTCTACTCCGGTACTGTTTGTTTGCTCTTTTATCGGGCTAAGCTCTGCCCTTCATCTCGCAAGACTAAGCCTTGTCTTGTCAACATCTTATTGTTGCATCTTATGGTCTGAAATATCACCAATCTGTCCAAAGGCGTCATAGTCTAAAGGCATCATCCTTATAGCCGGAAGACACCATGCCATGGCCTGAGGATCTTTCAATTTGCATATCATTATTCAAAGGCGTCATGGTTCGGAGGCACCATCTGCATGGCCCGAGAGCACCATTTCATGGCCTGCAAATTCCTCACTAAACAATTCATGGCCCAGGACATCATGGTCCGAGGACGTCATCCTTAACCGTCCAAAGACAACTTTCATGGTCCAAAGGGAACCTGCATCATGTTTAAATTTTCGCACAAATACGGGTTCGTAGCATCTCTTTGTCTGCAGATGATCAGCAAGCAACCGCTATTCTAGCAGGAGCAACCTCGCTCTAGTTCCTTCAAACTAGCTCAAACTTAACCGTTCACCATAACCGCTCTTGCATTTCGTGTCCGTTCTTGCAATGACTTCCACTACAAGAAATTAGCCTTATTGCGGTGACTAAAGTCGCTACAAAATCAGTGAAACTCGCAGCTAAATGTTATCAGTGGCAACATTTGTGTTGCTACAAGCAAAAGCGTGCCTGAAAGGTATTTGTGGCGACAAGAAAAGTCGCTGCTAAAATCCTACATTTTGCGGCGTCACAGTTGCCACAAAAGGTGAGAAACCTCGCTACAAAAAATGGCTCCACAAGAATAGAAAATTAGCTTGGTCGCCACTGCTATTCATCTTTAGTGGCGACTACTATCGCTGCCAAAACTATTTTTAGTAGCAAGTTAAGGTCCGCCACTGTAAATAACTACTAGTAGCGACCTGTGTCGCTACAATATAATAAACCATGAAAGACTCAATATCTTTCTGTAGCGACTAAAGTCGCCGCAAAAGGAAGATTGGCAAATTTAACATAATATTTTGTGATAAAATAATGTCGCCACTAAAACTTATCTTCTCAAAAACTATATAATGACGAAATTATATATATTTCTGGTAGGAACCGAATTCTCTAAATTTAATGATTGTATATTCACATAAATTGAATACCAATATTAAAAGCAACCAATAATATTTTAAAATACCAAAAGAATTTCTCAAACTGAATATTATAAATATTTTCATTACTAAAAAGGTCAATTCATAATACAAAACTACACTTCATTATGCATTGTAATATAATTGTACGCATATACATATCTCAAAAAAGATAAAATATTAAGTGCCTTGTAATTGCTCCTTGGTCGACACCATCCTTGAACGATACTATTGTTTAAGTGCCTTGTCCCTGCTAAAAAAACAATATATATATATATATATATATATATATATATATATATATATATATATATATATATATATATATANTTGTTATGCATGTAAAATAGATATTATATAATGGTATTATACATATTATATACTACATATATTTGTAGTGTACTGTACACCAGAATTGTTATGCATATATATATATATATATATATATATATATATATAATGATATTTTTATATCAAAAAACATGCATAGAAAAACTTCAAGGATAACAAAAGGGTCTCAGCTGATTCCCAGTTTACTCTAGGTTTGCCCAAAGGTTTAATAGCTTTAAGGTTGCTATGTGGACAACTGTAAGTAAACCTAACCTTCCGATCGAGTTTTCTACTACCAGTTGATCAAGATGATGTAATTATAACTTGAATCCTTCTTTTGCAAGTCGTTAATCCTTTCACAAAATATCCTTTACTGAATCCATGATGGTTACATTTTATCACCATTCTGGTCCTCAGCTAGTATGTAAAAGAAGTGATACTTAAACAAAAAAGAATCCTACTTTTTCCAGTTATGCTACATTAAGAATGAACACCTGAATTTTTTCATGCCTAGCTCTTGCATTAGTCTAAGTCATCAGCTAGAATTTAATTAAGGGACTTCTTGTCAAAAGATTATGTTCCTTTTGATTTAGTTTAAAGGGGGTCTACTAAGTTTAAAGATATTGTGCTTCTTTTGAAGAATAAACTTAGATAGTCCCTCAAGTATGGGTATACAACTATCTTTGTCCCTTTTTTATACAACTGGATATAAAATATCGTTTATGTTTATAAAAGTGGATAGCTTTAGTCTACTTCTTGACACCGTTAGTTTTATTGTCAATGGCAACTGTTAAACTAAATACTAAAAGAATGTCATAGGAAATAAATGAGGACCTTTTCTTCTTTGCACTAGTTGTAGCCATGAGAAGGAAAATGAGTAAAGAGAATGTAACAAGATGCTCGTTAGTTTTCGGCACACACAGCATAGCATGAATTAGGATCAATATGAGGGAAAGCTAACTGCTTCTTCATTGTTCTTCATTCATTTTTTCTAAAAAAACAACCATTTAGGTAGTACTAATAGTTTTTTAGTTCCTTTGTAACAATAAGAAATTATTTTTGGACAACACATTTTATCACACAAAAAGAGAATGCAATTTTATTACCATTCACCAGCCATCATCTAACCAGTCAATTGAGGAATAACAGTGAATTTGGAAAATTTCAATGATGCCAATACTTAAGGGACTATCTAAGTTTATTCCTCTGCTTCTTTTTATCTAAAAAGAGTTATTTGTTTCATATTCAGGACAAACTTATGCTTCATTGGCATCTTGTCCACTCCCTCAATTCCATTTACATCCTTCTACTGGCCTCTTAGTCATGAATCAACACCAGGAGAAATCACACAAGTACTAACTAAACAGCAGCAGCAGCAGCCCACACAACTAAGGTTTGAAAAGAAATCGCAGCAGCAGCCCCTGAAGCAGCTATGGTACATATTTCACATAAACTAAGGTTTGCAAAATTCAGATTTCTTAAAAAACTAAAAACAGCCCAATAGTCTATTATCAACTAAGCCCCTGAAGCACAAGGTTTGCAAAAATCTGGATTTCACATAAACAAAAAACAGCCCAATAGTCTATTATCAAGAGGATGAAAGTTAAAGAAGGAGAAGTTGACAACAAGATAGGAAGAAAGTGACAGATGAATTGTCCCGAATGAAGGAAGAAGAAATGTCGAGAAGGAAGAAAAATTGTTAAGAAGCAGCGGAGGAAGTACCTGTTGTAGCATTCTGGTCATCAAACTAGCAAATTGTTCATGCATCCTCTTGTCCACTTTTAGATGGATCCTCTTGTCTACTTCTACACTTGAGTGTTCATGCTCCTCTGCCAACTTCCTTTGCAACTCAAGTTCCATATTTCTTTGCAACTGAGCAGCCATTTGTTCACGTTCTTCTTGCAACTTTCTATCCATCTCGGCTTACATCTTTTGACGCATAATTTCCATAGTGGAAGACACGCTGGACTCGATGCTTGCCTGCTGTATGTTACTCTTTTTAGGAGGCTTCTTTCCGTATCCTTTTCCGCGAACATAACCTGTTTTCTCACCAAGAACGGTGGATAAAGTCTCATCTCTAGTCATAGGATGCTCGATCTCTTCAGATTGTTGCTGAGTGACAACTTCTTGGAGTTGACCCTAGATTTATGCATAATCATTTACATCAAAATATTATAAAACACACTGAATGTAACTTATAGAAAGATAATAAGTCTATGATTTTAGATAATTACATGAATTTGTTGGGATTGTGGATCCACCCACACCAATTCTCCTTTATCATCCTTGCGTGTATGTTGGATCTCCCAAACTTTATCTGGTGTGTCTATTTCTCCAGTAATAGGATTTCACTGCAATATAATTTCGGACAAAAAATATATAAGCAAATATATAAATATGTAAATAACAAAGAAGCATATGTGATAGTAGGGGACTAAATATATTTTTATCGTAGATTCCTCTATTTCTGCAAAAGACTTTGTACCACAAGTATGCTTAGTTACTTGCTTTTCTCTATTTCTTTTGTTCCTCTCACTTACAACATGTAAGTAAACAGATTAATAGATCACCTTTCAAAGATGTGAATGGTGCCCTTTGGTTGGCAGAATCTTCAGGTATTAAGTTAGTACCTTAAAATCCTGACTTCCAAAATATTATATTAGGTATTTCCAGTCCTCAAGCTCAACATCTTCAGGTCGATGAGACAATCTTTCTTCATTAGTATTGTACTTAGAGTACAACCAGCTGAGTCGAGCTTTCCATGCTCTAAAAAGCCTTTGCATAGTGCTAATTACAAAGGCTTGAAACCTATGCTCTTGCAGCCCGTTGTAAACTTCAAATTTATCCTGACACTAAATGTAATATTATATTCGATATCCTAATCACATAAATAAACAACAAAAATTCTGGAAAATGTGGGATAACAACAGGCAGCCCAGCTTCTCAAAATTCTAGGCTTGATTTTGATGAAACTGCTATCAGAATAATGTTTTAAGAAAAAACCATTCAACATAACAAATTCAACTCAAATTACAGATACTTGATTTCAAAAGAACAACGTGCAGGTGAATGTCTGAAGAATATTTACTATACACCAAGGAGATTTCTCAAATACTTGATTTTAATAGAGACTGCATTTGAATAGTCAATCACCAATATAGGAGGAGTAATATTTTAACATCATCTCAAACTAAGAAAGAAGCCAACATAATTCTGCATATATTTGATTAGCACATTCAATCCTTCACACAGTGTTGTGAAGAGCGTGAAGCGAGGAAAAACGACCACCCCCATTTTGCTTAAAGCAAGAAGCGAAGCTCTTGATTTATTTAAGTGAAGCCAAATTTATAAAAAAAATATTAAAATAAATTCCGTTAAGAGGAAGGGGAGTATACCATTCTGTTAAAAACTGGACAGCATAAAAACAGTGAAAGAAGAACTTGGCAGCATTTCAATGAAGAGGAGAAGACTGAGAAAGAAGAATCAAAGGGAAAAAAAATTTGCCAGCACTTCGCTGCCATTTGGAAGGGAAGAAGAAGAATCCGTTAAGAGGAAGGGGAGTATACCATTCTGTTAAAAACTGGACAGCATAAAAACAGTGAAAGAAGAACTTGGCAGCATTTCAATGAAGAGGAGAAGACTGAGAAAGAAGAATCAAAGGGAAAAAAAAATTGCCAGCACTTCAATGAAGAGGAGAAGACTGAGAAAGAAGAAGAAGAAGAAGAAAGAGGAGGAGGAGGAGGAGGAGGAGGAGGAAGAAGAAATAGAAATCACATACCTGTTGCTGCTGGTCGTATGTTAAGTTGGAAGTGTACAAGACTTGGAACCCTGGTCGTCTCTTTCTCTCTGTTGCTGCTGGCCGTCTGAAGCACCTTTTGTTTGACCACTTTTTTTGAAGATAAACATCACATTATTTGACACAGATCCATCGTCATTCCTAGTTGGTTTATTAAACTTGGTTGAGATATCCTTCAAGTATCGCGAGCAAAATGTGAGGCTTTCCTCTGCCAAATAACCTTCTGCAATTGAACCTTCTGGGCGATTTTTGTTGCGAACATATGACTTAAGTGTTCGCAAATACCTATATAAAGTAACCCATTAATATAATATATGTCATTCTAAAACTATAGTATCGAGATTATTAAACAATAAATTACCTCTCTATAGGATACATATTATATTAAACCCATTAATATAATATATGTCCACCAAGCTTTGCCTCACTTGGCAAGTGAATTGGCAAATGAACCATGACATCAAAGAACGTCGGAGGGAAAACAAGGTGAAGTTTGCTCAAAATAATAGGAATTTCTGCCTCTAGGATATCAAGATCTTCAATCGTCAAGCACTTAGAGTATATATTCTTGAAAAATTTTCCTAAGGCTATAATTGGATCACACACTTCCTTGGGTAGCAAACCACGTATAGCTACTGGAAAAATATCTTGCAACAATACATGATGACCATGACATTTCAATCCATGTATCTTCTTTTCTTGTACATTGACACACCTTGAAATGTTTGAGGAAAAAGGCATCAGGAACCTTCAGATTAGCTAAGAAACTGCATGCCTTCAGCTTCTCTTCCGGGGACAATGCATAGCACGCTGCCGGTAACAAAATATTATTCCCATCCTCAATTGGATGCAACCTTTGTCTGATTCCAAGGTCCATCAAGTCATATCTACTTTTCAATGTGTCTTTTGTCTTTTCAACCATATTCATGGCAGTTGATATAATATTGTCAGACACATTTCTTTCGATGCATCACATCAAGGTTATGTCGTAACATAAGACTCTTCCAATAAGGCAATTGGAAAAAGATACTTTTCTTCTTCCAGTTGTAACCATTTTTATGAACATCACGCTTTCTCTTTTGTCCTTTACCAAAAGCCACATTACCCAAAGCTTGTAATTGCGCAAGTACTTCATCACCGGTTAAAGGGTTAGGTGCAACTCCCATTTCAACTTTCCCATCAAATAACGTCCTACTTCTTCGCCATGGATGGTCCATGGGAAGGAAGCGACGATGACCCATATAACACAACTTACTACGCAAGGAAGTCGATTATGTATCTTTATGACAACAAGGACATGCAAGCTTGCCTTTGGTTGACCATCCTGAAAGATTCACATATGCAGGAAAGTCATTGGTCGTCCACATGATAGCCACACGCATCAGAAAATTAGATTTTGAGTGTGCATCATAAGTCTCCACCCCGTCCCATAATTCTTTCAACTCTTCAACCATTGGTTGTAAATATACATTGATATCATTGCCTGGACACTTGGGGCCTGGAATAAGAAGTGTCATCATGAAATATGGATTTTTCATGCAATCCCATGGTGGCAAGTTATACGTAGCTAGTACGACTGGCCAAATACTATGATTAGAACTCATGTTCCCATAAGGTTGGAACCCGTCACTCGCCAAACCTAATCGAACATTTCTTAACTCAGCTGAAAAGGTGGGATGTCGTGCATCAAAGGATTTCCATGTTATTGAGTCAGATGGATGTCGCAAGACACCATCATCAACATTTCCCTCCTTGTGCCACCTCATCTTTTTAGCTGTTTCTCTTGCCATGTACAATCTTTGAAGCCTTGGTTTGATTGGAAAATGCCGCAAGATTTTATGAGCTACTTTCTTGCCTCCGTGTTCTTCGGACTTCCATCTAGACTTACCACACTTAGGACATGCTTGGACATCGGCATAATCACGCCAATATAAAATGCAATCATTCCGACATGCATCTATTTTGGTGTACCCCAAGCCGAGGTCACAAAGAACTTTCTTTGCTTCATAGAAAGAATTAGGCACAAATGACCCCTCAGGAAGAACTTCTTTAAAGAAGCTCAATAATGCATCCATCGATTTGTTGCTCCAATGGTTAAGACACTTCAAGTGAAGTAGTTTAACAACAAAAGACAACTTCGAGACTTTTTTACAACCAGGATAAAGTTCTGTCTCAGCATCTTCTAACAATTTGTAGAACTTTGTTGCATGTACATTTGGCTCTTCATTGTCCTCTGAATTATTATTATTATCCTCCATATTCGTATATCCACAAGCATCGTGAATCATTTCAGTAATATTATCCTCTTCAATGCTATCATCTTCTGCTTCATCACTAACTGCAGTATTAGAAGTGTCAACTCTAACTAACACTTCTCCATGCAAGTCCCACACTTTATAAGAATCCCAGAAACGCTTCCTCAATAAATCTCCTCTTACACCAACCCTTATCTTGAACGCGGTATTCATACACCCTTTACAAGGACACCGAATCATAGTGTTCACAGTTGGTTGACTGAATGCCCAATTAAGAAAGTTGTCTACTCCATCTCTATACCTTTGGTCGACTCTATTCTTTATATTCAACCAACTTTTATCCATCATATCTATTTTAAAAAATAAATAAATGATTACCAAATTAAAAGTGAAAGGATGATAATAATCAAAATATCTATAATAATTAGCATACCAAAGAAAGATGAACAAATCAAATCACTTATAAATAAAATAGAATTATTGTAGCAATTTTTTCTTCTCACACACCTTTTGATTAACAAGAAAACAATAGTTTCATAAAAAGAATTTATACACTACCACATAATATAAACACCTTTTTGATAAATAGAATGAGACTATATATAACAGATACTACGAAATATAATAGATACTACGAAATAAGAAGCTTTAAGTATTCAAGAAAGACATTTAATAAACTGCTCCTTTGCAATTCTTTTTAAACTTCATATCAAATGCAATAACAACAGAACTATGGCAAGGAAACTGAATTGAATGCCGACATGTAAAACGCCTCTCAAGAAGAAGATTTTAACTTACCTAGGAAAAGAGATAGCTGAGATTCTGTCAAGACCGAGAATCGACAATAACAACACCAAATACGCTACAAATGATTCTTTCTGTGTGAATTTTTTGGTATTCCTGTAGATTATCAAATGGCTTAGAGAAATTCGAGATAAAATCTGAGAATACAAAAGTGAAATTGCTGAAAAAATAATTATACCTAACTGCATGTTGAAAGTTGAAACTTTTGTCAGAAAGCTCAAGAAAGACCAAGGAGGGAAACAATCCCTATTCTGTCATTTTGTTGGATAATTCAACAAGAAAGTCCAAATAAACTTGAAGAATTGACTTGAATTCGAATGGAAAAATTGCTTTTTTACAAGGAATAGCCAATGAAATCATTTGTGCAAGATGCATTTGAACTGCTTAGCCACTTGCTCTCCATTACTAGCTGAAGCTCTTTCTAGCTAGTATCTTACATAAGCAAGCAGAAGATGCAGGTTTCATCCTAACTAAAGCTTCCAATATATGCCTAATCGGTGAAGTAGGCCAGAACACTGTTAAACAAACATACAAGGTGTTCAAACGACGCTGTTAAACTACAACTTCAAGTCTAGAAAATTGAGACCTCAAAACTCCATCTGTTAAATGTAGGGGCAGATGTAGAGTTAGAAGGTATGATTCGATAGAACCCAGTAGCTTTGGACTGTTATTTTTCTTTAAAAATTTATTTCCTAATATACAAATTATTAAGTTAGAACGTAGTAACTCAAAAGGGCTAAAATCCACAACCCACGATCCGCTCCGACATGCATATAAATAAATGTTTGTGTGGGTGGATATTAATTCCGAACACATTGTCACAAAGAATTAGGTGCAGCGTTACTTGCCTCTGATGGTTAGTATCAGCACAAAAAAATAACATAGCACAAAGGCAAATCAGTTGGCAAGAACTTGATATCAATTAAACTTAAGCCATTCTTGTCAATGCTAAAATTTAACAAAAAACAAGAACCCAGAAATTTACCCAAATAGTTTATCAAGAATTAGCACTATATATGGCAACAAGACAACACATAGTGAGAGAGAGAGAGAGAAAATGTTATCAGTCTCGTTGTTTAAAACAGGGTCTGATTTAAAGCTCTTGAGAAGGTGATCGTGAAGAACAAAGTAGCATTTTCTACTGATTCTTCCTCCACAACATGAAATCGATCGATTATCAACTTCTTTCCCCAAAAAAATGAAAAGATTAGGGATTTGAACATACCTGACAAATGAGATTCACATTTTGATTTGTGGGGTTTTGATTTGGATGAAATTTTAGATGAAGACCTGAGTTAATTTTTAGAGAGAGAGAGAGCAGCCGATATTCTCGAGAGAGTTTTGCTCTTCTGTTGTTTCACTCGAAGCTTTGTGGGTTCTGTTCCACAAACAAGTTTTAATTAGCTTATTCAATTTTATTTTCTTTATTATTTTAAATGTAAAAATCTAGGTTATATCACTGCCAGATACTTTTAGCGGCGACTTTTCCATAGTCGCCACAAATATTATGGAGCCAAAATTTTATTTTTAGCGGGACTGAAAATTTCAGCCATATTAGAGGCGACCCAAAATAAGTCACTGCTTAAAAATAACCTTCTACAGCGACTTTAGATGTCGCTGCTAATAATATAGCTGTTGTAGCAACCTATAGGGTCGTTGCTATAGGTCGCTGCTAATAATCCAATTTCTTGTAGTGTTCATCGGTATATTCCGCCAATGAATCTAGAACTACACATGGCCTGATTCCTGTAAAATAAGGAATATGTAGGAAACTCAAGACCGGAGTCCGGCCTCTATCTTTCAAAACATCCCATTCGGTCAAAATTGGCCATCATTTCTTTACCCGAAAACTCTTTCATCCTTCCCGGGTAAAGACGGGCAGTTGTTGATATCCAATTTTTTCTCATATATTTTTAATACATATATATACTTTCAAAATAGCACATATGCAGTTATAAGCATGCATAAACATTTTTTTTTATAATTTTTCTATAATTTTAAAAGCTCCAAATCAATTTATTTCTTCTCTTTTTTATTTATATCAATATCCAATAATTATCCTTTAAATTACTTTTGTGATGATTTAGCCATGTAAATTTATTATTTATGCCAAAATAGTATTTAAATATTTTTAGTGCATTTTTTGTAGTTATATTTACATTTTTAGGCTAAATTGCACATCTTTGCAATAATAGCCTATACTAATGTATAATTATATTATTTATGCATAAAATGGTCTTCCATATTTTTAAAATGTTAAATAACTATTTTAAATCATTTTAGTACACAAAGATATTTTTGGAATTCATTTATTATTTTTTTATAAATTATTTAGTTATTAAAAATGGCTATTTAAAATCTGTCCCTATTTTATTTCAATTTTGGCCTTAATTTAACCCAACACCCAGCCCAATTTTAAGCCCAAAATATACCCAGCCCAATACCCATCTGCCCCAACCTAATACTCGGGCAAATCCTGGCCGTTGATCATTGTGATCAACGGTCCAGATTGACCCTTACCTAAAATAAACCAAACGACCCCCCCAAACCCTCTCATTTCCTCACCAACCGCCGCCCTGAAATCCCTCTCCTCTCTCAAAAGCTCTCAAACCTAACCCTAATCGGACCTCGCCGTCACTCATCAATGGCTATCTATGGTGGCTTCTCACCAACCCCTAGGCCTCTAGTAACCTCTTTTGTACTGGTATCATCATCTCCAGAGTCCTCAAGGGACCAGGGTTAGTTTGCTTACATCTATGGCCATTTCTCGCCTGTTTCAGGTTGTCCTGATTTGATTCCGAGTGAGATATTTCTATATCTATGGGTTTCTAGGTTTGCTTCTTCATCTCTGTGATTGTTCTTCTAGAAACCTGTAACGACCCAAAGGGTCATCACTTGTTTCCTTACTCACCCTGTACTTCTGAGGCCCTGGAAACCTCATTTGGGGTTGCCTCGATTTGTGTGCGCAGTCCGGGCGCGTAGCCGGAAAGTTTAAATATAGAATTTGTGAGAAAAATGTTAAATATTGGTATTTAATTGATTAAGTTTGACTTCGGTCAACGTTTTGGGCAAACGGACCCAGACCTGTGATTTGACAGTCCCGGAGGATCCGTAGGAAAATATGGGACTTGGGTGTATGCCCGGAATCAAATTCCGAGGTCCCAAGCCCGAGAAATGATTTTTTGTGTGAAATTTTTTTCTGAAAATAATTAAGGAAATTGGAAATGAAATTTGATTAAAAGACTGTGGTATCGGGCTCGTATTTTGGTTCCGATGCCCGGTACAAGTCTTATATATGGCTTAAGTACTTTCTGTAAAGTTTGGTTGAATTTGGACGTCGTTTGACGTGTTTTGGGCTAAAAACTCTAAACTTGATGTTTTATGAAAATTGGAAGGAAATCCTGGGTCTTGAAGCCTAATTTGATGATTATGATGTTGTTTGGGCGATTTGATCGCACGGATGAGTCCGTAGGATGTTTTTGAGTTTATATGTATGTTCGGTTTGGAGCCCCGAGGGCTCGGGTGTATTTTGAGTAGGTCCCGGGAGGTCTTAGGCTAGAAATATCAGATAGTTGCAGGTTCAGGGAGTTGCAGGCACCCAGTGCGCCCGCGGTCGATTCCGCACGGTCCGCGCTGGAAGCCGCACGGCCGTGGTGCATTCTTGCACGGTCTGCGTGGCTAGGTTCAGAGGGCCAGTGGTTCAAGTCGACCAGCACGGCCGCGTGACTAATCAGCGCGGTCCGCGCTAGGAGATTCAGAGAGGGAATTTAGTCCAATTCCCCAGCGCGGTCGCGCACCAAAACAGTGCGGTCCGCGCTGGGTGGGTTCAGAGAGTGTGAATTTCCAGCTCCTCAGCGCGGCCGCGGTGCACTTTTGCGCGATCCGCGCTGAGTCTTCAGAAAGGATATATAAGGTCGGGAATTTCAGTCATTTTTCACTTTTTCAAAACCCTAAACATAAGAGGCGATTTTCCAAACGATTCTTCTTCTCCAAAACGATTGGTAAGTGATTTCTAACTCATTTTCTTTACTCCTTAACATCTTTAAATATAATTTCAACTTCAAAGCAAAGATTCTAATGGGGATATTTGGGAATTTTGGGTAGAACCTAGGTTTTCTAAAATTGGGGGTTTTGGACCTCAATTCGAGGTTCGATTCCAAAATAAATTATATATGTGAGTTCATGGGGGAATGGGTAATCGGGTTTTGGTTCGAACCTCGGGTTTTGACCATGTGGGGTTATTTTTGACCTTTTGGGGTAAATGGATGAAAAAGCTATAATTAGACATTGGGTTTGATTTGTTTAGCACATATTGATAACGTGAAGTCATTATTGCATAGATTTGGTTGAGTTGGAGCCGAATTCGAGAGGGAAAGCGGTTGTTGAGGATTGAATTGGCCGTGGAAGTTTGAGGTAAGTGTTTGGTTTAACCCTAGCTCGAGGGATTAGGGGTTGAGTCATAATTGCTATTTGATTTGTGTGGGGTACAACGTATGGGCATGGTGACGAGTATCCATGCGTCGGTGTCAAGCATGACCGTGAGTCTTAATTTTGCTAATTGTGTACCCTTGTTTGATCCTATGAAAATTGCAACTGAATAATGATATTAGTTGTACCAAGGAGAAGTTGAATAGGATTGGTTATAGCTGACCCTCCCTTGTTGGGATGTTTGACTTACTGTGATTATTCCCTTACCGGGACCGTATTTGTGTACTGTGTTGAAAGTATAGGGAGCGGCTGGTACGCCTACCACAAGTGATATTGAAATGGGAGCGGGTGGTACGCCTACCACGAGATTCATGAGAAATGGGATCGGGTTGCACGCCTGCAACAAGATGAGTTGAATATGAAGGTTGCCTTGTCTTTTCATTATTGTTAGAAGTTAAAAATGTAGATGTACGTACCATTATTCCCGATATTTTGTGCTATCTGTCACCCCCTGAAGCATGTTCCCCTCCCCAGCTTAAATTGTTATGTTCTTGCTATTTCTTTCCGTTGTACTTGCATATATATATCTGCACAGGTTTAGGTGGCGTCCAGTCTAGCCTCGTCACTACTTTGCCGGGGTTAGGCTAGACACTTACCAGCACATGGGGTCGGTTGTGCTGATGCTACACTTTGTGCAATTTTGCATAGGTCCGGGTTTCGAGCAGCAGCAGCAGCAGCTTTAGCACGGGAGCCTACCTTCAGTCCGGAGAGACCCGAGGTAGCCTTGCAGGCGTTCGCAGGCCCGACGTCTCCTCTTTCCTTATATTAGACTGCCATCTCATTGTACCCGAGATAAACAGATTTATGCTCTCTTTCAGACTTTGTATTTAGTACTTCTTAGATGTTCGTGAGTATGTGACTCCAGTTCCGGGGTAGAGATTCATGTTGGGGTTCTGTATTTTATTCAGTTATCTAAGTTTAAGACTTTCGCTTATGATTTTAATTCCGTTGCTTTTATTTTAACGCTGTTAAATCATTAAAAAGGAACATGTGTTTAATGAGTGGCTAATTAAGTTAGCTTGCCTAGCTCCTTTTAGTAGGCGCCATCACGACTCCCGAGGGTGGGAAATCCGGGTCGTTACAAGTTGGTATCAGAGCACTAGGTTACATAGGTCTCACAACTCACGGACAAGCTTGGTAGAGTCTGAGGGATTGGTACGGAGACGTCTGTACTTATCCCCCAGAGGCTGCTAAGTTAGGAAAAATCTCTCCTTTGTTCTTTCTTGTCGTGCGGTTTGGTTTCTCAATGCTAATTGAACTTCTACTCTGCTTTCTCGTAGATGGCGAGAACACGCGCTTCCTCATCTACTGATCCGCAGTCCGAGCCCCAGGCAGCTCCCGCTAGGGGCAGAGGACGAGGCCGTGCTAGAGTCCAAGGTAGGGGCAGAGCTCAGCCCCGAGCAGCAGCACCAGCGGCGGAGCCTCAGGTCGGCTTTGACGGGGAGGTTCCGGCCCCAGCCCCAGCAGCTCCAGTGGGCCCAGCTCAGGTCCCAAAGGGATTTATTGCCACCCCAGTTCTTCAGGACGCTTTGGTCCGATTGGTGGGCCTCATGGAGAGTGTCACTCGAGCAGGATTGCTTCCTGTAGCGCCAGCCACTTCTCAGGCTGGAGGAGGGGCCCAGACTCCTGCTACACGTACTCCGGAGCAGGTAGCTCCCCAAGGTCAGATTCCAGTGGTTCAGCCAGCTATGGCAGTTCAGCCGGGGTTAGTAGCTCAGACCGGTGATGGAGCGGCTATGTCCGCGGATGCTTTGAGGAGGCTGGATAGGTTCACCAAGCTCTTCACTACTACTTTCAGCGGTGCTTCTTCTGAGGACCCCCAGGATTTCTTATATAGCTGCCACGAGGTTCTTCGGAACATGGGCATTGTGGAGTCCAATGGAATTGATTTTGCTGCATTCCGTCTATCTGGATCCGCCAAGACTTGGTGGAGGGATTTCTGTTTAGCCAGACCAGCAGGGTCGCCGTCTTTGACTTGGGATCAGTTTTCAAAGTTGTTTCTGGAGAAGTTTCTCCCCGTTACTCAGAGGGATGCTTATCGTAGGCAGTTTGAGCGCCTCCAGCAGGGCTCTATGACGCTCACTCAGTATGAGACCAAGTTTATCGATCTAGCTCGCCATGCTCTTGTCATACTCCCCACTGAGAGGGAGAGGGTGAGGAGATTTATTGATGGTTTGATTCAGCCGATTCGTCTCCAGATCGCTAGGGAGGCGGGGAGTGGTATCACTTTTCAGGAGGCGGCCAATGTGGCCCGGAGGATCGAGATGGTATTGCCACAGGGGGTGGTTATAGAGCAGACAAGAGACCCCGTCACTCAGGTCGATTCAGTGGTGCCTCATCTGGAGGCAGGGATTCTTATGATAGGGGTCAGCCTTCTAGGCCTTTCCAGTCAGCCCTCCAGGTTTCTCAGGGTGCCCCAGGTGATCGTGGTTTTCGTGGGCAGTATTCGGACCAGCAGTCCTACTGTGCGCCATCAGCACCTATCAGTGCACAGCCGCTTCAGAGTTCCCAGGGCCGTCCTCCGAGGGCCTTTTTCACTTGTGGCGACACGAGGCACATTGCCAGGTTTTGTCCTCGAGCTTCGAGCAATTCTCAGCAGCAAGGTCCCCGTCCTATGATTCAGGCACCAGATGCTCCACAGCCAGCCAGAGGTGGAGGTAGAGGTCATAGAGGTGGAGCTCAGACCGCCAGGGGCGGAGGTCAGCTAGCAGCAGATCGACCTAGGGATACAGCTCAGGGTAGTGGGGCCCAGCCCCGTTGTTATGCTCTTCAGGCCAGGCCCGAGGCTGAGGCTTCAGATGCAGTCATCAAAGGTACGGTTCTGGTTTGTGATCGAGATGCTTCAGTACTATTTGACCCAGGGTCTACGTATTCATATGTTTCATCTTATTTCACACCATGCTTGGTCATGCCTAGTGATGCTTTGGGTATTCCTGTATATGTGTCTACACCGGTGGGTGACTCTATCGTGGTCGACCGAGTCCATCGTTCGTGTGTTGTAGTGATTGGGGGTCTTGAGACCCGTGTAGACTTGTTGCTCTTAGATATGGTTGACTTTGATATCATTCTGGGTATGGATTGGTTATCACCCTATCACGCAATCTTGGACTGACATGCCAAGACCGTGACTTTAGCCTTATCGGGTATGCCTCGCTTAGAGTGGAGAGGGACTCCAGGTCATTCTACCCGTAGTGTCATATCGTACGTGAAGGCTCGACGTATGGTCGAGAAGGGGTGTCTGGCCTATTTGGCCTATGTTCGTGATTCCAGTGCTGAGGTCCCTCCCATAGATTCTGTGCCTATTGTCCGGGAGTTTCCCGATGTTTTTCCCTCGAACCTGCCGGGTATGCCACCCGATAGAGATATTGATTTGGCTCCAGGCACCCAGCCCATTTCTATTCTGCCATATCATATGGCCCCGCCGGAGCTGAAGGAGTTAAAGGACCAATTGCAGGATTTGTTAGATAAGGGTTTCATTAGACCCAGTGTTTCGCCTTGGGGCGCACCAGTTTTATTCGTCAAGAAGAAGGATGGGTCGATGCAGATGTGTATAGATTACCGGCAATTGAACAAGGTAACAATTAAGAACAAGTATCCACTGCCGAGGATTGATGATTTGTTCGACCAACTTTAGGGTGCCAGGGTATTTTCCAAGATTGACTTGAGATCTAGCTACCACCAGTTGAGGATTAGGGCATCCGATGTCTCTAAGATAGCTTTCCGCACTCGGTACGGGCATTATGAGTTCTTGGTCATGTCGTTTGGGCTGACCAATGCCCCAGCAGCATTCATGGAGTTGATGAACCGAGTGTTCAGGCCATATTTGGACATGTTCGTGATAGTCTTTATTGATGATATTTTGGTGTACTCCCGCAGCCAGGAGGAGCACGAACAGCACCTTAGGGTGGCTCTTCAGACTTTGAGGGATAGTCAGCTATATGCCAAGTTCTCCAAGTGTGAGTTCTGGTTAGGTTCAGTAGCATTTCTGGGTCACGTTGTATCAGTTGAGGGTATTCAGGTGGACCCGAAGAAGATAGAGACAGTCAAGAATTGGCCTAGACCAGCATCAGCGACAGAGATTTGGAGTTTCTTGAGGTTAGCAGGCTACTACCGTCGGTTTGTCGAGGGGTTTTCATCTATTGCAGCCCCGATGACCAGGTTAACCTAGAAGGGTCCCCAGTTCAGATGGTCGGATGAGTGCGTGGCGAGCTTCCAGAAGCTCAAGACAGCTTTGACTACGGCACAGGTGTTGGTTTTGCCCACAGGATCTGGGCCTTATACCGTTTATTATGATGCTTCCCGTATTGGACTTGGTGCAGTATTGATGCAGGATGGCAAGGTTATAGCCTATGCTTCGAGGCAGTTGAAGATTCATGAGAAGAACTATCTAGTGCATGATTTAGAGTTGGCAGCCATTGTTCACGCCTTGAAGATTTGGAGGCACTATTTGTATGGCGTGGCATTTGAGGTGTTCACTGACCACAAGAGTCTACAGTTCTTGTTCAAGCAGAAGGAGTTGAATTTGAGGCAGAGGAGGTGGTTGGAGTTGCTGAAGGATTATGATGTCACCGTTTTATATCATCCGGGAAAGGCCAATGTAGTGACCGACGCTTTGAGTAGGAAGTCAGCCAGTATGGGCAGTCTTGCTTATATTCCAGTCAGTCAGAGGCCGCTTGCTCTGGATGTTCAGGGTTTAGCCAATCGGTTTGTAAGGCTAGATATTTCTGAGCCCAGCCGAGTATTAGCTTGCACGGTCGCTCGTTCTTCACTATTAGAGTGTATTCGTGATCGGCAGTTTGATGATCCCCATTTGTGTGTCCTTAGAGACACGGTGCAGCGAGGAGGTGCCAAGCAGGTTACCTTAGATGCGGATGGAGTTTTTGTTTGCCCAATGTGGATGGGCTTCGAGAGTTGATTTTAGAGGAGGCCCATAGCTCCCGGTACTCTATTCACCCGGGCGCCGCGAAGATGTATCAGGACTTGCGGCAGCATTATTGGTGGCGTAGGATGAAGAGGGATATCGTAGCATTTGTGGCTCGTTGTTTGAATTGTCAGCAGGTTAAGTACGAGCATCAGAGGCCGGGTGGTTTGCATCAGAGGATTGAGCTTCCCGAGTGGAAGTGGGAGAGGATTACTATGGATTTTGTTACTGGACTTCTGTTGACCCGGAAGAAGTTTGATGCGATATGGGTTATTTTGGATAGGCTGACCAAGTCAGCACATTTCATTCCTGTGGCAGTCTCCTATTCTTCTGAGAGATTCGCTGAGATCTATATTCGGGAGATTGTTCGCCTTCATGGTGTGCCCGTGTCTATCATTTCGGATCGGGGTACGCAGTTTACCTCACGCTTTTGGAGAGCAGTTCAGCGAGAGTTGGGCACACGGGTAGATTTGAGCACAGCATTTCATCCCCAAACGGACGGTCAGTCCGAGTGGACTATTTAGATTTTGGAGGATATGCTCCGA